>NC_092374.1:202299778-202599778 GCF_030028105.1 Mobula birostris
GGATGTGGAGAGGATGTTTCCTATGACCATAAAACCATAAGACATAAGAGAAGACTTAAGCCATTCAGCCCATTGAATCCACTCTGCCATTTCATCATGGCTGATCAATGACCCCTTTCAACCCCACACAGCTGCCTGCTCAGCTTGATGCTCCAACCAGTCAGGAATCTATCAATATCCACTTTGAATATGCCCATGGACATGGCCTCCACCTCAGCGGCAGAGCATTCCACAGATTCACAACTCTTCAGCTAAAAACATTCTACCGTACTTACGTTTTAAAAGGTCACCCCTCAATTTTGAGGCTGTGCCCTTTAAGTTCTGGATGCCCCCACCAGAGGAAACATTCTCTCCACATCTACCTTATCGAGTCCTTTCAATATTCAGTATGTTTCAATGAGATCTCTCTGCATTCTTCTAAATTCCATTGATTACAGGCCCAAAGTCACCAAATGGGCCTCATATATTAACCCCTTTATCCTCATGAACCTCGTCTGGACTCTCTCCAATGACAATACATTCTTTCTCAGATAAGGGGCCCAAAACTGTTGACAGTACTCCAAGTGCCGCCTGACCAGTATCATAAAGTCTCAGCATTATCTTCTTGTTTTAATAATCTATTCTCCTTGAAATAAATGCCAACATTGCATTTGCCTTCCTTACCACAGACTCAAGCTGTGAATTAACTTTCTGGGAGTCTTGCAGAAGATCTCCTGAATCTCTTTGAACCTGTGATGTTAGAATTTTCTTCCCACTTAGATAATAGTCTACACTATTGTTTCTTTTACCAAAATGCATTATCATACATTTCTCAACACTGTATTTCATCTGAACTTTTTTGTCCAATATTCCAAATTGTCTAAGTCCTCCTGCAGTTGCATTACTTCCTCAGCACTACCTACCGTCCACCTATTTTTGTATCATCTGCGAACTTTGCCACAAAGCCATCAATTCCATTATATCAATCATTCACAAACAATCTTATGGTGGGTGTGTCTAAGCCTAGAGGACACACCTCAGAATAGAGGGGTGTCCTTTTTGAACAGAGATGAGGAGAAACTTAGCCAGAGAGTAGTGAATCTATCGAATTTATTGCGATAGACAGCTGTTGAGGCCAAGTCTTTATATATATTTAAGGCAGAGTTTGATAGATTCTTAATTGTTCAAGGGATATGGAGTGGGGGGCAGCAGGAGATCGGGCTGAGAGGGAAAATGGATCAACCATAAAGAAATAGCGGAGCAGACTCGAATAGGCCAATTGGCCTAATATGCACATCAAACATACACAAACTACAACTCACAACACAATTAAATGATGTCAGGTCATCAAAAGAACTAACAGGTACAATATAAAAAAAGATGTTTTGACAATATGGCATCGGCATTCAGCAGGCTGGTGGTTTATTAATAATGAGCTACCAACTTCCATTCTGTGTCTATTGTTACAATTTGTAACAGTGTTGTGACTTGAAAACTGACAATGTAAATTCAAAACATTGAAGCTCTAAAATGTTTCAAAGTAAAGGTTATGCTGCATTTATTATTTTGAAAATTTATGGATTATATTCATTAAGACAATTAGTGACAGAGTATTTCACAATTATATTAACAGATTTCAAATTTATATAGCATAATTTCAAAACTATTTTAACATTATATAAAAGAAAATTCCAGCTGTGTGGCAACAAAGGGAGCATTTCAGTTACTGCACTTACCAGAAAGCAGCTTCTTGACAGAGTAAAGGATTTAATGTTACAAATGGATAATGTTGCATCCAGACGGGGCAGTTCCATACCTCTTTTTTCCAGCCTGTTGTTATATTTTCCCTCAAACTTCCAGCTATCATCATCCATAAGACCATAAGACATAGGAGCAGAATTAGGCCATTTGGCCCATCGAGTCTGCTCCACCATTCAATCATGGCTGATCCATTTTTTCTCCACCTCAACCCCAGTTCCCGGCCTTCTCCCTGTAACCTTTGATGCCGTGTTCAATTAAGAAACGATCAAATTCTGTCTTAAATACACCTAACAACCTGGCCTCCACAGCTGCATGTGGCAACAAATTCCACAAATTCACCACCCTCTGGCTAAAAAAAATTCTCTGCATCTCTGTTTTGAATGGACACCTCTCTATCCTGAGGCTGTGCCCTCTTGTCCTAGACTCTCCCACCTATCCACATCTACTCTGTCTAGGCCTTTCAACATTCGAAGGGTTTCAATGAGATCCCCCTCATCCTTTGAAATTCCAGCGAGTACTGTCCCAGAGCCATTAAACGTTCCTTGTATGATAACCCTTTCATTCCTGGAATCATCCTTGTGAACCTCCTCTGGACCCTCTCCAATGCCAGCACATCTTTTCTAAGATGAGGAGCCCAAAACCTGTTCACAATACTCAAGGTGAGGCCTCAACAGTGCCTTATAAAGCCTCAGCATCACATCCCTGCTCTTGTATTCTAGACCTCTTGAAATGAATGCTAACATTGCATTTACCTTCCTCACCACCAACTCAGCCTGCAAGCTAGCCCTTAGGATGTTCTGCACAAGGACTCCCAAGTCCCTTGGCATCTTAGATTTTTGGATTTTCTCCCATTTAGAAAATTGTCCGCACATTTATTTCTACTAACAAAATGCACGACCATGCATTTTCCAATATTAAATTTGAATTGCCACTTTCTCGCCCATCCCCCTAATCTGTCTAAGTCCTTCAGCATCCTACCTATTTCCTTAACCCCACCCGCCCCTCCACCAATTTTCGTATCATCTGCAAGCTTGGCAATAGAGCCTTTTATTTCATCATCTAATAATTTATATACAGCATAAAGAGAAGTGATCCCAACACCAATCCCTATGGAACACTACTAGTCACTGGAAGCCAACCAGACAAGGATTCTTTTATTTCCGCTCACTGCCTTCTTTCAATTAGCCAATGCACTAACCATTCCTGCAATACCACGGGCTCTAACTTGGTAAGCAGCTTCATGTGTGGCACTTTGTCAAACGTCTTCTGAAAGTCCAAATATACAATATCCACTGCATCCCCTTTATCTATCCTACTTGTAATCTGGAAACGTAGAAAACCTACAGCACAATACAGGCTTTTTGGCCCACAATGCTGTGCTTACTTTAAAAATTACCTAGAGTAATAGAGCCCTCTATTTTTCTAAGCTCCATGTACCTATCCAGGAGCCTCTTAAAAGACCTTATCGTATCTGCCTCCACCACCATCACCGGCAGCCCATTCCACGTACTCACCACTCTCTGCATAAAATAACTTACCCTGACATCTCCTCTGTACCTCCTTCCACGCACATTAAAACTGTGTCCTCTCATGTTAGCCCTCTCGTGTAATCTCCTCAAAGAATTCCAACAGGTTCGTCAGGCAGAATTTTCCCTAAAGGAAACCATGCTGACTTTGTCCTATCTTGTCCTGTGCAACCAAGTACTCCATCACTTCAACCTTAACAATTGACTCTTAACATCTTCCCAACCACTGAGGTCAGGCTAACTGGTCTACAATTTCATTTCTGCTGCCTTTCTCCTTTCTTAAAGAGTGGAGTGACATTTGCAATTTTCCAGTCCTCTGGCACCATGCCAGATTCCAATGATTTTTGAAAGATCATTGCTAATGCTGCCACAATCTCTAATGCTACCTCTTTCAGAACCCTATGGTGCAGTTCCTCTGGTCCGGGTGACTTATGAACCTTTACGTCTTTCAGCTTTTTGAGCACCTTCTCCCTTGTAATAGTAACTGCACCCACCTCTCTTCCTTCACACACTACAACATCAGGCGTACTGCTAGTGTCCTCCACTGTGAAGACTGACACAAAATACTCATTTAGTTCATCTGCCATCTCCTTGTTCCCTGTAATTATGTCTCCTGCCTCATTTTCTAGCGGTCCTATGTCCACTCTCATCTCTCTTTAATTTTTTACATATTTGAAAAAGCTTTTACTATGATGTTATTTGCTACCCTGCTTTCATATTTCATCTTTTCCTTTCTGATGGTTCTTTTAGTTGCTCTCTGTAATTTTTAAAAACTTCCCAATCCTCTAACTTCCCACTAATTTTTGCTTTGTTGTATGCCCTCTCTTTTGTTTTTACATTAGCTTTGACTTCCCTTGTCAGCCGTAGTTCTACCATTTTGCCATTTAAGTATTTCTTTATTTTTGAAATACACATGCCCTGCACCTTCCTCATTTTTCTGCTCTGCTGTCATCCCTGCCAACAGATCCTTCCAATTTACTCTGGCCAATTCCTCTCTCATATCACTGTAATTTCCCTTACTCCACTGAAAAACAATTACATCAGATTTTACTTTCTCTCTATCAAATTTCAAGTTGAATTCAATCACTTTGTGATCACTGGTTCCTGAGGGTTTTTACGTTAAGCTCCCTAATCGCCACCAGTTCATTTCATAACACCCAGTCCAGTATAGCTGATCCCCTAGTAGGCTCAATGACAAACTGCCTAAAAAGCCATCTCTTAGGCATTCAACAAACTCACTGTCTTGAGATCCATTACCAACCTGATTTTCCCAATTGATCTGCATGTTAACATTCCCCATAATGACCATAACATTGCCCTTTTGACAAGCCTTTTCTATTTCCTGTTGTAATGTGTGGTTCACCTCCCAGCCACTGTTGGGAGGCCTGTATATAATTGCCATCAGGGTCTTTTTACCCTTGAGGTTTCTTAACTCAACCCACAAGGATTCAACATCTTCTAATCCTATGTCACATCTTTCTACTGATTTGATGCCATTCTTTACTAGTAGAGCCATGTCTCCCTCTCTGTCTACCTTCCTATCCCTCCGATACAATGTGTAACCTTGGACATTCAGCTCCCAACTACAAGCATCCTTCAGCCCTGATTCAGTGATGGCCACAACATCATCCTTTAGATACACTCTCCCAGACAAATCAGTCCATTCATTTCCCTCTCTCAGAAAGCACCGAACACCATTGATCATCTAGACAATCCTGCTTCCATAAGACCATAAGAGCAGAATTAGGCCATTTGGCCCATTATGGCTGCATTACTTTCCCTATTAACCATGCTCTCCTGTCTTCTTCCCATAACCTTTAATTAGGTTTAATTTTACCTCATGTAGCCTATTTTGAGCGCTTATTGCTGGCACTGTAAAACATCAAGAAAGCCTTTGTGCCACTGTGCTACACAGACAGTAGACAGAGTCCATGAGCAGAGGTCTTACTCCTTAAGAAATGTGTTAGGTCATTACTTTGCATCGGTGTAAATGCTACCAAGTGTTGGCTCAACCCGGTGATGTTCCCAGGAGATGTGGGTGGCATGGTAGCATAGTGGTTGGCACAATTGTTTTATGGCACTGCTGATCAGCAAAGGAAGTTCGGTTCTTGCTGCCGTATGCAAAGCATTTGTACATTTTCCCCTTGACTGCATGGGTTTCCTCTGGGTGCTCCAGTTTCCTCCCACATTCCACTGGTAGGTGTTGTGGTTAGTAAGCAGTGTGCATGTTGGTATGCTGACAGTAGCACACTGTCCCCACATCCTTGCACTGTGCTGGTCATTGATGCAAACAACACATTTTATTGTATCTTCCGATACATGTGTGACAAATAAATCTAATTTTCAAGATTCAAGATTCAAGATTTTAAATGACAATTCCAGTTCACATGTGTAAAGAAGAAAAAAGTAATTGTTATTCCACATTCAAAGCTGCACAAAAAGACATCTTATGGAAATGTTTGTTTGATGATGAAATTCAATAAAAAATAAATTACAAAAAAAGAACACAAAACTAAAAAACAGTAAATATAAATACATAAGATACATGCCCATGATATTCTCAAGGGCAAGGCCGAGCAACCAGATGTGTTGGCACATATGACATAGGTAGACAGGGTGAGGAGGTCCTGGAGAGAGATTTTGGGGAGCCAGGTAGAAAGCTGTAAAACGGGACCTCCAGAGTAGTAATCTGTGGATTGCTGCCTGTGCAGTGTGGATAAGAATAGGATGATTTGGCAGGAGAATGTGTGGCTGAGAAATTGGTGCAGGGAGCAGGGGTTCAGATTTATGGATCATTGCAATCTCTTCTGAGGAATGTACAATCTGTACAAAGGCAATGGGTTACACCCGACCCAATATCCTTGCAGGCAGGATGGCAAGAGTTGTCCAGTGGTGTTTAAACTAATTTGGCAAGGGGATGGGAACCAGAGTGAATGTGTTGAGGATGAGGTAGTTGGATTACAAATGAAGGCAATACAAAGAGAGACTCCTAGCAAAGAGTGGCTGCTGAAAGGGCAAAATTGTAGTCAACAGGATGAGTTGCAATGAAGAGGGGAGGAGAAGATGGCGGCACGACGCAGCGGGCGTGGCCGCTTTGAAGTGATATCGTATTTGTAAGTAGGTACAGTGCACAGTCCTGATTTGATGGGGACAGCCGTGAGAAGCATGGAGGAACATCTGGAGTAACTTCTGAAATGCCAGCTTCACTGCCGCTGATACTGTGCAATGGAGAATCTCTGGAGGGGAAGGCCCCAAATCCTCGGCTTTGCCTATTGCCTGTTGCTGGGGCCGGGGTTGAAGCGCTCGGCAGAGATGGTGCTCGGTGCTCGGTGTCGGAGGGTGGTCCGAGGCTCAGAGTTTTCAGATGGATTCAAGATTCAAGAGTCGGCTGTGGTCAGGTGCTTCCAGGGTGCTGCATCGGCAAGTCTGCGGCGCTGGAAGCTCATGGCAGGGAGAGCTTTTCTTCCTTTTACCATCTGCGTGAGATGACGGGACCTCTGAGAGACTTTGAGACTTTCTCTTACCGTGCCCATGGTCTGTTCTTTATCAAATTACGATATTGCTTTGCACTGTTGTAACTATATGTTATAATTATGTGGTTTTTGTCAGTTTTTCAGTATTGGTTTGTCTTGTGTTTCTGTGATATCATACTGGAGGAACATTGTATCATTTCTTAATGTATGCATTATTAAATGACAATAAAAGAGGACCGTGTGTCCTCATAATCTAATCTAATCTAAAAAAAAAGGTGGGCAAAATCAAAAAAGGTGAATACAGGACTGTAGGTGTTATATTTGAATGAACACAGTATACGGAACAAGATCGATGAACGTGTAGCAGAGTTACAGATTGGCAGGCATGATGTTGTAGGCATCACTGAATCATGGCTAAAAGAGGGTGAAAGCTGGGAGCTTAATGTTAATGTTTTGTATCAAAAGGACAGGCAGGAAGGCAGAGGGGGCGGTGTGACTCTGTTGGTAAAAAAATTGAATTTAGCTCATTAGAAAGAGGTGACGTAGGTTCAGAAGGTGTTGAGTCGCTGTGGGTAGACCTGCAAGGGTGAAAAGGAACATGACTGGAGTTGTATACTGACCCCAAAAAGTAGTAAGGATGTGGTCTGCGATTACAATGGAAGACTGAAAATTCATGCCAAAAGGGCATTGTTACAATAGTCATTGTGGAATTTCAATATGCAGTTAGATTGGAAAATCAGGTTGGTGTTGGATCCTAAGGGGGGGAATTTCTAGAAAGCCTATGAGATGGCTTTTTAGAGCAGATCATGGTTGAACCCACTAGGTTTTCCAAATTGGGAGCTGTGTAATGAACTGGAATTGATTAGAGAGCTTAAGGTAAAAGAAACCTCAGGGGCAAGTGATCATAATATGATCGAATCCACCCCAAAATTTGAGAAGGAAAAGCTAAAGTCAGATGTATCAGTGTTACAGTGGAATAAAGGGGATTACAGAGGCATCAGTGAGGAGTTGGCCGAAATGATTGGAAAAGAACACTAGCAGAGCAGTAGCTGGGATTTCTGGAAGTAATTCGGAAAGCACAGGGTATACACATCCCAAAGAGGGCAAGGTATTCTAAGGAAAGATGACACAATTGTGGCTAACAAGAGAAGTCAAAGCCAATGTAAAACCCAAAGAAGGGGCATATAATAGAGCTAAAGTTAATGGGAAGTCAGAGGACTGGGAAGCATTTAAAAACCAACAGAAGGCAACTAAAAAGTTATTAAGAAGACAAAGAGAGGCAAGAGTGGACAGCAGATTGCTGGAAAATGATGCTGGAGAGGTAAAGGGGCAAGGATATGGTGCATGAACTGATTAAGTATTTTGCATCATTCTTCACTGTGGAAGACACTAGTGGTATGGTGGAAGTTCTAGGTGTCAGAGGTCATGAAATGTATGAATATACCATTACAAGGGAGAAGGTTCTTGGGAAACAGAAAGGTCTGAAGATAGATAAGTCACCTGGACCAGATGGTGTACACCTCAATGATGAGGGTTAGAGTTACGGTTAGGGTTAGGGTTCTGAATGATGAGGTGGCTGATGAGATTGTGGAGGCATTAGTAATGATCCTTCAAGAATCACTCAAACCTGGAACTGTTCTGGAAGACTGCATAATTGCAGAGGTCACTATACATTTCAAGAAGGAAGAGAGGCAGAAGGAAATAAATTATAGGCCAGTTTGTCAGACCTCAGTGGGTAGGAAGATGTTGGAGTCAATTATTGATGATGTGGTTTCAGGGTACTTGGAGGCATAGGATAAATCAGTTGAAAGTCTCTGAAGAAATAACTAGCAGGATAGACAAAGGATGATTAATTGAGGTTTTGTACTTGGATTTTCAGAAAGTCATTGACACGGTGCCATACATGAGACAGGTTATGGGCCCATGGTATTACAGGAAAGATTCTAGCACGGATAAAGCAGTGGCTGATTGGTAGGAGGCAAACTGTGGGAATAAAGGGATATTTTTCTGGTTGGCTGTCAATGCCGAGTGGTGTTTCCCCAGGGGTCTGTGTTGGGACCATTTCTTTTTACATTATATGTCAATGATTTAGATGACAGAATCGATGGCTTTGTTGCAAAGTTTGCAGATGATACGAAGATAGTTGGAGGGGCGGGTTGTTTTGAGGAAGTAGAGAGGCTATGGGAGGACGTAGACAGATTAGGAGAGCGGGCAAAGAAGTGTCAGATGGAATACAGTTTTGAGAAGTGTATGATCATGCATTTTGCTAGAAGAAATGAAAGCACAGACTATCTTCTAAATGAAGAGAAAATACCAAAAAAACTGAGGGGCTAAGGGACTTGGGATTCCTTGTGCAGGATTCTGCAAAGGTTAATTTGCAGATTGAGTTTGTGGTGAGGAAAGCAAATGCAATGATAGCATTAATTTCAAGAGGACTGGAATATAAAAGCAATTACATCATGTTGAGACTTTATAAAGCACTGGTGAGGCTTCACTTGGAGTATTCTGTGCAGTTTTGGGCCCCTTACCTAAGAAAGGATGTGCTGAAATTGGAGAAGATTCAAATGAGGCTCACAAAAATGATTTCAGGATTGAACAGCTTGTCACATGAAGTGTTTGATGGCTCTGGGCCTGTATTCACCAGAATCAGAAGAATAAGGGATGACCTAATTAAAACCCATGGAATGGTGGAAGGCCTTGACAGAGTGGATATGGAGAGAATGTTTCCTATAATGACAGTCGAAGACCAAAGGACACTGACAGAACAGAGGGATATCCTTTCAGTATGGAGATGAGAAGGAATTTCTTTAGCCAGAGTCAAGTCAAGTCACTTTTTATTGTCATTTTGACCATAACTGCTGGTACAGTACACAGTAAAAACGAGACAACATTTTTCAGGACTATGGTGCTACATGAAACAATACAAAAACTACACTGAACTATGTAAAACAACACAAAAACTACACTAGACTACAGACCTACCCAGGACTGCATAAAGTGCACAAAACAATGTAGGCATTACAATAAATAATAAACAACACAATAGGCACAGTAGAGGGCAGTAGTTTGGTGTCAGTCCAGGCTCTGGGTATTGAGGAGTCTGATGGCTTGGGGGAAGAAACTGTTACATACTCTCGTCGTGAGAGCCCGAATGCTTCGGTGCCTTTTGCCAGATGGTAGAGGGAGAAAAGTTTGTATGAGGGGTGTGTGGGGTCCTTCATAATGCTGTTTGCTTTACGGATGCAGCATGTTGTGTAAATGTCTGTAATGGCGGGAAGGAAGACCCCGATTATCTTCTCAGCTGACCTCACTATCTGCTGCAGGGTCTTGCGATCTGAGATGGTGCAATTTCTGAACCAGGCAGTGATGCAGCTGCTCAGGATGTTCTCGATACATCCTCTGTAGAATGTGGTGAGGATGGGAGATGGACTTTCCTCAGCCTTCGCAGAAAGTAGATACGCTGCTGGGCTTTCTTTGCTATGGAGCTGGTGTTGAGGGACCAGGTGAGATTCCCCGCCAGGTGAACACCAAGAAATTTGGTGCTCTTAACGATCTCTACGGAGGAGTCGTCGATGTTCAGCGGAGAGTGGTCGCTCTGTGTCCTCCTGAAGTCAACAACCATCTCTTTTGTTTTGTTCACATTCAGAGACAGGTTGTTGGCTCTGCACCAGTCCGTTAGCCGCTGCACCTCCTCTCTGCATGCTGACTCATCGTTCTTGCTGATGAGAGAGTGCTGAATCTGTGAAATTATTTGCCACAGGCAGCTGTAGAGGCCAAGTCTTCATGTATATTTAAGTAGAGGTTAATGGGTTTTTGATTTGTCAGGGAATGAAGGGATATGGAAGGCAGGAGATTGGGGCTTGGATCAGCCCTGATGAAAAGGCAGATCAGAGTGGATGCGCCTAACTCTGCTCCTATATTTTATGGTCTTGTACCTTACACACAGGGAATGTCTTTAATAATTATATATTATATTCACTTTTTATCGTTAACTCTGCACTGTAATAAAATCTCTATATTTGGGTAAGTACCCGGATGGGACGGGGATGGAGGGCCACGGTCCAAGTGAGGGTCGATGAGAAATGGCAGAGTAATAGTTGGGTGCGGGTTCGATGTGCCGCAGGGCACGCTGCGGTGCTCTATGGCTCTTTTAAAAAGAAAAGCACAGTTATTGGCAAAAGTCTAGTTGGATGGTATGATGCGGAGCTGCGATCGGAATTATTTCACCGGAAGGGCTTGCTTTCCGAAATAAATACAAGCTTCCACATCCTTGCCTCCGCTTAATTTGAGACCGAAACAGATGCGTCCAAGCTAATGATTCCATTCTTCCCTGCTTCAGTGCCTTGATCATAGGCTCCAGTGCTTAACCAGATCACGTATCAATCCAACGCCGGTTTAATTCGCAGGATTGCGCTGTCGGAGGCTGCAAGAATATCAGCTCCAAGCGCTGTCATCGGCTGCAACGTGGAGCCGGAGACGATCCAGACACACACACACACACACACACACACACACACACACACACTCACACACACACACACACACACACACACACACACACACACACACACACACACACACTCACTCACACACACACACTCACACACACACACACACACACACACACACACACACACACACACACACACACACACTTGGCCTCGTTTCCCCGAGCGCTTCCCAGACTGTTGCACCTGTTCGCGGAGATCATTCACCACGTCTGGCTCCCCGCCGCCAGCCCCTGTGAAAATCGATGGCGTATTGACGGGAGGGGTAGAACAAGTGGACCCCCAGAGACTGGTCAGAAATGGCTAACGCGAGGGGGCATAACTTTACCGTGATTGAAGGATGGGGCGGGGGTGGGGGGGAAGATGTTCCGAGGCAATTGGCTTGCACAGAAAGTAGCGGGTGCGTGGCACGTCCTGCCAGGAAGGATGGGAGAGGCAGATCAGTCATATGAGGGACATAGAATATAGAATATTACAGCACAGTTCAGGCCATTCAGCCCACAATGTTGTGCCGACCTTTTAACCTACTCTACCATCAACCTAACCCTTCCCTCCTGCATAAGTCTCCATTTAGTCTATCATCCACGTGTCTCTCATGGTCCCTCAACACATTCCACACAATTAGGAAAGTTCATCAACACTTCTACTTTCTGAGGAGACTGAAGAAAGCCGAATTATGCCCATCTATACTCAGGTCATTCTACAGATGCACAGTGGAGAGCATCCTGACAAGCTGCCTCACTGCTTGGTACGGAACCTGCATGGCGGCAGACAGGAGGGCTATAAAGTTGGTAGTCAAAGGTGCATCAAAGGCACCCGCCCACATCAGGAACAAATAACACCGTAAGACCATAGGACTCAGGAGTAGAATTAAGTCATGTGGCCCATTTAGTCTGCTCCACCATTTCATTATGGCTCCAATCTCCTGCCTTCTCCCCATATCCATTCATGCCCTGATCAATCAACAATCACTTTACACCGCACGCTGTCAGAACAGTGCTGCCAGGATAATCAAGGACACAACTCACCCAACCAACACACCTTTTGTCCCTCTTCCCTCCGGGAGAAGGCTCAGGAGCTTGAAGATGCGTACGGCCAGATTTGGGAACAGCTTCTTTCCAACTGTGATAAGACTGCTGAACAGATCCTGACACAGATCTGGGCCATACCCTCCAAATATCCGGACCTGCCTCTCGGTTTTTTTGCACTACCTTACTTTCCCTTTTCTATTTATGATTTATAATTTAAATTTTTAATACTTACTATCGATTTGTACTCCAGGGAGCACGAAGAGCGGAATCAAATATCACTGTGATGATTGTACGTTCTAGTATCAATTGTTTAGCGACAATAAAGTATAAAGTATAAAGTATCTATGAATCTCTGCCTTAAATATACATACAGCCTTGGCCTCTACAGCTGCCTGTGGCAATGAATTCCACAGATCTCTGACTAAAGAAATTCCTCTTAATCTTTGTTCTAAACAGATGCCCCTCCATTCTGAGGCTGTGACCTCTGGTCTTACACTCTCCCACCATAGGAAACATCCTCTCTACATCCACGCTCTCAAGGCCTTTCACCATTCATGTTCACCCCTTATTCTTCTGAATTCAAGTGAATACAGACCCAGAGCCATCAAACACTCTCCATATGACGAGCCATTCAAACCTCCTTTGAACCCTCTCGAGTTTCAGCAAATCCTTCCTAAGATAGGAGACCCCAAATGGTTCAGAATTCTCCAAGTGAGGCCAGAAAGGTGTCGGAGAAGGGCCAGCAGCATCATAGGGAATCCCAGCCACCCTGCTCATGGACTGTTTGTCCACCTCCCATCAGGGAGGAGGCTACGTAGCATCCATGCCAGGACCACCAGACTCAAAAACATTTTCTTTTCTCAAACAGGAAGGCTCCAGCCCTCTGCACCACCACCACCACCATTACTTTATCATTTCCTGTCAGTCACCTTATGTGCAGACAGTCCTGTGTCTGATGTCACTTTACGGACATACAACCAGTCTCTGTATATAGGCTGTCTTAAGTATTTATAGTTACATAGGAACATAGAAACATAGAAAATAGGTGCAGGAGTAGGCCATTTGGCCCTTCAAGCCTGCACTGCCATTCAGTACGATCATGGCTGATCATCCAACTCAGAACCCTGTACCTGCCTTCTCTCCATACCCCCTGATCCCTTTAGCCACAAGGGCCATATCTAACTCCCTCTTAAATATAGCCAATGAACTGGCCTCAACTGTTTCCTGTGGCAGAGAATTCCACAGATTCACCACTCTCTGTGTGAAGAAGTTTTTCCCCATCTCGGTCCTAAAAGGCTTCTCCTTTATCCTCATACTGTGACCCCTCATTCTGGACTTCCCCAACATTGGGAACAATCTTCCTGAGTCTAGCCTGTCCAATCCCTTTTGAATTTTATACGTTTCAATAAGACCCCCCCCTCAATCTTCTAAATTCCAGCGAATATAAGCCTAGTCGATCCAGTCTTTCATCATATGAAAGTCCTGCCATCCTAGGAATCAATCTGGTGAACCTTCTTTGTACTCCCTCTATGGCAAGGATGTCTTTCCTCAGATTAGGGGACCAAAACTGCACACAATACTCCAGGTGTGGTCTCACCAAGGCCTTGTACAACTGCAGTAGTACCTCCATGCTCCTGTACATGAATCCTCTTGCTATGAATGCCAGCATACCATTCAACTTTTTCACCACCTGCTGTACTCGCATGCCCACTTTCAATGACTGGTTTATAATGACACCCAGGTCTCATTTCACCTCCCCTTTTCCTAATCGGCCACCATTCAGATAATAATCTGTTTTCCTGTTCTTGCCACCAAAGTGGATAACTTCACATTTATCCACATTAAATTGATCTGCCATGAATTTGCCCACTCACCCAACCTATCCAAGTCACCCTGCATCCTCTTAGCATCCTCCTCACAGCTAACACTGCCGCCCAGCTTCGTGTCATCCGCAAACTTGGAGATGCTGCATTTAATTCCCTCGTCTAAGTCATTAATATATATTGTAAACAACTGGGGTCCCAGCACTGAGCCTTGCGGTACCCCACTAATCACTGCCTGCCATTCTGAAAAGGTCCCGTTTATTCCCATTATTGTGTTTATTATTATCATCATTATTGTGTTCCTTATCTTATTGTGTATTTTTATGCTTTATTGGATCTAGAGTAACAATTATTTTGTCTATTTTACACTTGCATACTGGAAATTACATTAAACAATCTTGAATCTATCTGAGTTTCTTAAAAGATACTAAAAGTTTTTTTAAGTATATAAAGGGTAAAAGAGAGTTGAGGGTAGATATAGGACCAATACTAAACGATACTGGAGATATTGTAATGAGAGATGCAGAGATGGCAGAGGAACTGAATGCGTATTTTGCATCAGTCTTCACAGTGGAAGACGTCTGCAGTATACCGGACGTTCAAGAGTGTCAGGGAAGTGAGGCTTGTGCAGTGAAAATTACGACTGAGAAGGTGCTCAGGAAGCTTAATGGTCTGAGGTTGGATAAATCTCCTGGACCTGATGGAATGCACCCTTGGGTACTGAAGGAAAAAGCTGGAGAGATTGCGGAGGCATTAACAATGATCTTTCAAGAATCGATAGATTCAGGCATTGTACCAGATGACTGGAAAATTGCAAATATTACTCCACTATTTAAGAAGGGTGGGAGGCAGCAGAAAGGAAACTATAGACCTGTTAGCCTGACATCAGTGGTTGGGAAGTTGTTGGAATTGATTGTTAGGGATGAGATTATGGCGTACATGGAGGCACATGACAAAATAGGCCAAAGCCAGCCTGGTTTCCTGAAAGGAAAATCCTGCCTGACAAACCTATTGCAATTCTTTCAGGAAGTTACAAGCAGGGTAGACAAAGGAGATGTAGTAGACGTAGTGTACTAGGATTTTCAGAAGGCCTTTGACAAGGTGCCGCACATGAGCCTTCTTAGCAAGATGAGAGTCCATGGAATTACAGGGAAGTTACTAGCGTAGGTAGAGCATTGGCTGGTTGGCAAAAAAACAGAGAGTGGGAATAAAGGGATCCTATTCTGGCTGGCTGCTGGTTACCAGTGGAGTTCCACAGAGGTCGGTGTTGGGACTGTTACATTTTACAATGTATGTCAATGATTTGGACTATGGTATTAATGGATTTGTGGCTAAATTTACCAATGGTACAAAGATAGGTGGAGGAATGGGTAGTGTGGAGGAAACAGAGAGCCTGCAGAGAGACTTAGATAGTTTAAGGGAATGGGCAAAGAAGTGGCAAATGAAATACAATGTTGGAAAGTGTATGGCCATACTCTTTGGTGGAAGAAATAAACGGGCAGCCTATTATCTGGATGGGGAGAGAATTCAAAATGCAGAGATGCAAAGAGACTTGGGAGTCCTTGTGCAAGATACCGTAAAGGTTAACTGCAGGTTGAGTCGGTTGTGAAGAAGGTGAATGCAATGTTGGCAGTCATTTCTAGAGGTACAGAATATAAGACCAGGGATGTGATGTTGAGGCTCTAAAAGGCACAGCCCTTCGCACCCCTCCCATCCATGCATTTATAAACACATTTCTTAAATGTTGAAATTCAACCTGCATCCAACAGTTCCTCTGGCAGCTTGTTCCACACTTGCTCCACTCTCTGAATGAAGAGGTGTTCCTTAAATATTTTACCTTCCACCCTAGGACCTCTAGTTGTTGTCTCATTCAAGCGCAGTGGAGTCCAGATGAAAGGTGTCAGCTCGAAGTGTCTGTTGCTTATTCCTCTCCATAGATGCTGCATAACCAACCGAGTTTCTCCAGCAGTTTGTATCTGTTGCTCAGTGGAAAAGGCTGCTTGTATTTACCCTATCTACACCCCTCACGTAGAGGTGTAGAACATAGAATCTTCAGGCCCTTCGGCCCGCGGCATTCTGCTGATTTTAGCCTACTCTGAGATCAATCATAGTCATAGTCATAGTCACACTTTATTGATCCCGAGGGAAATTGGTTTTCGTTACAGTTGCACCATAAATAACTAAATAGCAATAAAACCATAAATAATTAAATAGTAATATGTAAATTATGCCAGGAAATAAGTCCAGGACCAGCCTATTGGCTCAGGGTGTCTGACCCTCCAAGGGAGGAGTTGTAAAGTTTGATGGCCACAGGCAGGAATGACTTCCTATGACGCTCTGTGTTGCTTCTCGGTGGAATGAGTCTCTGGCTGAATGTACTCCTGTGCCGAACCAGTACATTATGTAGTGGATGGGAGACATTGTCCAAGATGGCATGCAACTTGGTCAGCATCCTCTTTTCAGACACCACCGTCAGAGAGTCCAGTTCCATCCCCACAACATCACTGGCCTTACGAATGAGTTTGTTAATTCTGTTGGCGTCTGCTACCCTCAGCCTGCTGCCCCAGCACACAACAGCAAACATGATAGCACTGGCCGCCACAGACTCATAGAACATCCTCAGCATCGTCTGACAGATGATAAAGGATCTCAGTCACCTCAGGAAATAGAGACGGCTCTGACCCTTCTTGTAGACAGTCTCAGTGTTCTTTGACCAGTCCAGTTTATTGTCAATTCATATCCCCAGGTATTTGTAATCCTCCACCATGTCCACGCTGACCCCCTGGATGGAAACAGGGGTCACCGGTGCCTTAGCCCTCCTTAGGTCTACCACCCTTTTCACATGGTCCTCCCTTTTTCTATCATCTTTGTGCCAATCCAAGAGTCTCTTAAATGTCCCTAATGTATCTGCCTCTACCACCACCCTTGGCAGTATGTCCCACACAGCCACCACTCTGTGTAATAATCTTACCTCTGATGTAGAAACTTACCTCTGATTACATAATTTTGTACACAGAGAGCGGTGGGTGCCTACAATGGGTTTCTAATCATGGCATTTAAGAAGGAAGGTGCAGAGAATGGAGAGAAATGAGTCATGTACAGAGAGAAGAGATTTAATGTAATTTGGCATCATGTTCAGCACAGACGTTGTGGGCTGAAGACCTGTTCCTCTGCTGTACTATTCTAAGTTCTAATTATCTGAACAACTTCGTGCCTGACTTTGAGCCTAGGCAGCTGATTTTGGATATTTTCCTTCTTTTTACTGAATGAGGTGTTATAATGTATATAACTTTGATTGCATTGGCTAGTAAAGATTTTGCTTCCTGAATATTTCTAGGTGTACCTTATCAATTTTGGGCAGCTGATCATGAAAATCCCCGTGAAATTCCCCTATCATGCATGATTTTTTTCCAAATCACCTCTATTTGTTATTTCAATTCGTAATTCATGTCAGAATTACTGATGGCAAGATTAAAGAAGGCATTTTTGTTGGTCCACGAATCAAACAGATCATCAATGACAGGCAATTCAAAGAACTTCTACTGGGACTAGAGAAAATTGCATGGAAAGCATTCAAGGATGTTGGTGAAAATTTTCTGAGCAACTGTAGAGCACGAAACTACATGCGGCTGGTGACAACGTGCTTCAAGCATGAAGTGCAACATGTCGCTGAAGATTCATCTTCTGCATTCCCATTTAAACTTCTTCTGTGCAAATCTTGGTGCTGTCAGTGATGAGCAGGGTGAAAGGTTTCACCAGGACATTGTGGTCATGGAGAAAAGATACCAGGGCAACTGGAATCCAACAGTGCTGGCTGATTATTGTTGGACACTTAGTGAGAAGCCTCAGACACTAAGTATAAATGAAAATCATCAACAAAACATTTTTAGGTAAATTGAACTATTGCAAGGTATAAGCACCATTATGCAATTATATTCAACAAAAGTTAATTTCTTGTTTCTCCAAATTCCTGTGTGATACGAGCAGTCTGAAATTATATTTGTGTTCTGATTCAAATGGCCTATCATAAACAAAAAAAATTCTGAGGACGCAACACTTTCCAAAAAAATTGTTGTCCAGTGTTAGCAATCATGATGTCTTAAGGTTGCTCCTCATTAAGGTCTGTGATATGTGACCGACTGCTCTGTGATGCAACCTTGGTTAGG
Organism: Mobula birostris; assembly: GCF_030028105.1. Classification (NCBI taxonomy): domain Eukaryota; kingdom Metazoa; phylum Chordata; class Chondrichthyes; order Myliobatiformes; family Myliobatidae; genus Mobula; species Mobula birostris. Next base: position 202,318,046 of record NC_092374.1, read on the forward strand.
ATGGAGCTTGTCTGTCTCCATGGTAGAAAATCAGGCTGTGGAAATTCAAACCCAACACTGGAAGCATTATTTTTAATTTATAAAGAACCATTGTTGGCTTAAATCACAGAGAGCGAGAGAGTGAGAGAGTGAGAGAGAGAGAGAGAGAGAGAGAGGGAGAGAAAGACAGATAGAGAGAGACAGAGAGACTGAGAGACAGAGAGACAGACAGAGAGAGAAACAGACAGAGAGAGAGCGAGAGAAAGAAAGGTTTTTCTCCGACAGGCTGTTTGCTGTTAGGTTGGAGTGTTCTCTGACCTTCTGTTTACTGCAGTAAATGATTGTTTTTAAATGTGCCATAATACTTACAAAATGCTGGAGGAACAGCAGGTCAGGCAGCATCTTTGGAGAGAAATTAACAGGAGCGTTTGGCAGCTTTGGGCCTTTTCTCACTGGAACTTTGAAGAATGCAGGGGGATCTCATTGAAACCTACTGAATGTTGAAAGGACTAGATAAGGTGCACGTGGAAAGGATGTTTCCTCTGGTGGGGGTATCCAGAACTAGAGGGCACAGCCTCAAAATTGAGGGGCGACCTTTCAGAGCAGAAGGAAGGAGGGATTGTTTTAGCTAAAGAGTGGTGAATCTGTGGAATGTTCTGCCACTGACTGTGGTGGGGGCCAAGGCCATGGGCCGTGGGAAATTGATAGATTCCTGATTCGTTGGGACATCGTGAGAGGGTACCAGCCATGATGAAATGGCGGAGTGGACTCGATGGGCTGAATGGCCTAATTCTGCTCCAATGTCTTATGCTCTTATGGTCTTAACAGCAGAAGGTTTGGGCTGAAGACCTTCGTCTGGCTCTTCATATTTGCTGCCTGACCTGCTGAGTTCCACCAGCATTTTAGGTGTGTCGTTCAAGATTTCTAGCCTCTGCAGAACCTCTTGAAATGTTTTAATCTGCAGAATATTTTTACCTTTGTAATTCCTTCTCTTATAGAGGAACTGTTGGAATTTACAACAGTTGATGCATGTTTGCAACAGGACGCTAAGTCATGTGTTCTGTCTCCCCCTCCCCCAGCTCCGTCACTCTCTCCCCCAGGTGAAGAATGTGCATTACTCAAGCTTCACTACAGTCTGCAAGCGGTAACACCCCAGAGGCGTCCGTGTGCTATCAGCAGTTAAATCCACTCTGGCAACCAAGAATCTTGTGTCAAAACAGGAAGCTGAAGGCTTGAGGGAAGGTAAATATGTCCCAGGGTATAATTATAATAACAGCGTTCCAACCGTTTTTGGATAAGTGCCTGGATAGAAGGATATGGACAAATGTGGGCAAATGGTTAGCATGGATGAGTTGGGCCAAAGGCCCTGTTTCCACACTGTATGACTCTAGCAAAGGTGTGATCACTCGAGTCGCATATGATGTTCTCCTAAGGGGTTGCTTATTGGTGGGTCCTCAGGTAGCCTCAGCGGCCGATCCGGGATCCACATATCCTGGTGCAGTGTGGGCAGGAGTAAGTGGTGACTGTGGTTAGTGTTCCAGCCTTTTGGTTGTTCAGTCTCTCCCTTAGCAGCTGCCACTTGTTCTCTGTGGCACGATGGAGATCGTTCTCCTTTAGCACAGCTCCCTCTTGAACAGATTTCCTCCAGGGGTATCTACACAGTGCAGTGTCTCCCCAGTTTTTAGATGTAATGTTGAGTTTCTTCAGGCTGATCCTGACGTTATCTTTGAAGTGTTTCTATTCCCACAAGTGACTCGCTGACCTTTACATATAACCATATAACAATTACAGCACAGAAACAGACCATCTCGGCCCTTCTAGTCCATGCCGAACTCTTACTCTCACCTAATCCCACTGACCTGCACTCAGCCCATAACTCTCCATTCCTTTCCTGTCCATATACCTATCCAATTTAACTTTAAAAGTCCTTGTTCCACTGGGAGTAAAAAAATCTGTTTGGAGCGGACGTGAGTTAGATGTCCAGGTGACATGACCTATCCATTGGAGTTGGTGTTGGAGTATCATGGTGGAAATGCTGTTCATGTTGGCCTTCTCCACAATGCTGGTGTTAGTTCTTCTCTGCTTCCAGATGATCCTCAACATCTTCCACAAGGATCTTTGGTGGTATTGTTCCAGGGTTTTCAGGTATCTGCTGTAGGTGGTCCATGATTCAGTTCTATACAGTAACGCAGGAAGGACAATTGCTCTATGGAGCAGAAGTTTAACTCTATGACTTCATGGCTCCATAAGCAAACAAAATAAAATTGGTTAGCTCTGAATGGGGATCCTCAACCAGAAACAGTAAAGTGCTTTTCTGAATGCGTGAGGCATTTTCTACTTACTTCAGATTTTCAGCATCTGCAAATTTGAAGTATTTTGTGCAGTTCTGGTCACCAACTTACAGGAGAGATATCAATAAGATTAAAAAAGTGCAGAGAAAATTTACAGGGATGTTGCCAGGACTTGAGGACCTGAGTTGTAGGGAAAGGTTGAGTAGGTTAGAACTTTATTCCCTGGAAGATAGGAGGATGAGAGGAGATTTGATGCAAAATTATGAGCGACATGTAGGTCGCATCTGGAATTTTTCCGGGTAGCGGACGACTTCCTCCCACGCCGTTCTGACGTAGTTGGAATTCGCATACAGGGCGAGTTACAGCGGCGGTTTGCCATTGCGTGCTGCCGGGTGAGTTTTTTTTCAGAAAGATCACCAGCTCTTAACCCTGCACGGATGGAAAGCGTGCCGGGGGCAGCCGGCTGGGTTTGAACTTCGGAACCTCCGCCCCACGGTCCTGCGCTGATGCCACTATGCCAACAGCCAGCATGAGCGACATAGATAGGGTAAGTACAGGCATTTTATCTCCAGTTGAGACAGAGGGTATAGGTTAAGTATGAAAGGTGATATATTTAAGGAGAACCTGAGGGAGAACTTCTTCACTCACAGGGTAGAGAGAGAGTGTCGTGTGAGGTGCCAGGCTGGGTGCAGGTTCGAATACAGCATTTCAGAGAAGTGTGGATAAGTAAGTGGATGGGAGGGGTATGAAGGTCTATGGTCCAGGTTCAGGTTGATGGGACTAGGCAGAATAACAGTTCAGCATGGACTAGATGGTCAAAGGGGCTCTTTCCGTGCTGTAGTTCTCTGTGACTCTGTAACATGGAGGAAAGACATTTGGTGGTGACCAGGAAGAAGTTGACTTGCCATGTTTGATCTGATCCATGACATCCCATAATAAAGAAATAGGGAGCACTGATGAAGGAACTGTGGTACATTTCCAAACCCAGATTTAGTGTGACTTGGAGGGGAGCCTGTGTTACAACAGTGACATACTTGGCCACGAACAACTATGAATTTTAAAAAGGCATAAAAGATGCAACCAACATGGGAGATTTTATTTCTAATTACTGCTCCTCTGCCCGGTAATTCTCCAAAGGCACAACTACCTTGAGCTCTGGCTTCTTGCAGTTTCCCGATGATAATCACTTTGCCATTGGCAGCAATGTCTCCAGGTTCCTGTAGAGTTGTTATTGACGTGTTGTTCCTCTCCAAAACTCTCCACCTTCCCTTCATCCCTTACCAACTTCTTCCCAGATTCTCCTTAAAACCTACCTCAACTCTCAATCCTTCAGGCACACCCTCCTGTTATGTGGCCTGGTGGCGGGTTCTTGTCTGGTGGTGCAGCAGCATCAGTATACCTGGCCTTCAATGTCACAAAGGATCTATCACGGGCCCAACACATTGATGCAATCACAAAGAAGGTACACCACCTCTTTAGGAGTTTGAGGAGATATGTTATGTCACCAATGGGAGCTCAACATTCAGGGATATTCAATATTCAGGAGGGATAGACATGAAAGAAAATGAGGTGGGGTGGCATTGCTGGTTAGAGAGGAGATTAACGCAATAGAAAGGAAGGACATTAGCCGGGAGGATGTGGAATCGATATGGGTAGAGCTGCATAACACAAAGGGGCAGAAGACGCTGGTGGGAGTTGTGTACAGGCCACCTAACAGTAGTACTGAGGTTGGGGATGGCATTAAACAGGAAATTAGAAATGCGTGCAATAAAGGAACAGCAGTTATAATGGACGACTTCAATCTACATATAGATTGGGTGAACCAAATTGGTAAGGGTGCTGAGGAAGAGGATTTCTTGGAATATATGCGGGATAGTTTTCTGAACCAACATGTCGAGGAACCAACTAGAGAGCAGGGCTTTCTGGACTAGGTATTGAGCAATGAGGAAGCGGTAGTTAGAAATCTTGTTGTGCGAGGCCCTTTGGGTAAGAGTGATCATAATATGGTGGAATTCTTCATTAAGATGGGGAGTGACATAGTTAATTCAGTAACAAAGTTTCTGAACTTAAAGAAGGGTAACTTTGAAGGTATGAGACGAGAATTAGCTAAGATAGACTGGCAAATGATACTTAAAGGGTTGACGGTGGATATGCAATGGCGAGCATTTAAAGGTCGCATGGATGAACTGCAACAATTGTTCATCCCAGTTTGGCAAAAGAATAAACCAGGGAAGGTAGTGCACCCATGGCTGTCAAGGGAAATTAGGGATAGTATCAATTCCAAAGAAGAAACATACAAATTAGCCAGAAAAAGCGGCACTCTTGAGGATTGGGAGAAATGCAGAGTCCAGCAGAGGAGGACAAAGGGCTTAATTAGGAAAGGGAAAAAAGATTATGAGAGAAAGCTGGCAGGGAACATTAAAACTGACTGTAAAAGCTTTTATAGATATGTGAAAAGAAAAAGATTGGTTAAGGAAAATGTAGGTCCCTTATAGTCAGAAACAGGTGAATTGATCATGGAGGACAAGGACATGGCAGATCAATTGAATAACTACTTTGGTTCTGTCTTCACTAAGGAGTACATAAATAATCTTCCGGAAATAGTAGGGGACAGAGGGTCTAGTGAGATGGAGGAACTGAGGGAAATACATCTTAGTAGGGAAGTGGTGTTAGGTAAGTTGAAGGGATTGAAGGCAGATAAATCCCCCGGGCCAGATGGTCTACATCCCAGAGTGCTTAAGGAAGTAGCACAAGAAATAGTGGATGCATTAGTGATAATTTTTCAAAACTCTTTAGACTCTGGATTAGTTCCTGAGGATTGGAGGGTGGCTAATGTAACCCCACTTTTTAAAAAAGGGGGGAGAGAGAAACCAGGGAATTATACACCGGTTAGCCTGACATCGATGGTGGGGAAACTGCTGGAGTCAGTTATCAAAGATGTGATAACAGCACATTTGGAAAGCGGTGAAATCATCGGACAAAGTCAGCATGGATTTGTGAAAGGAAAATCATGTCTGACGAATCTCATCGAATTTTTTGAGGATGTAACTAATAGAGTGGATAGGGGAGAACCAGTGGATGTGCTATATTTGGATTTTCAAAAGGCTTTTGACAAGATCCCGCACAGGAGATTAGTGTGATAACTTAAAGCACACGGTATTGGGGTTATGGTATTGATGTGGATAGAGAATTGGTTGGTGGACAGGAAGCAAAGAGTGGGAATAAACGGGACCTTTTCAGAATGGCAGGAGGTGACTAGTGGGGTACCGCAAGGCTCAGTGCTGGGACCCCAGTTGTTTACAATATATATTAATGACTTAGATGAGGGAATTAAATGCAGCATCTCCAAGTTTGCAGATGACACGAAGCTGGGCGGCAGTGTTAGCTGTGAGGAGGATGCTAAGAGGATGCAGGGTGACTTGGATAGGTTAGGTGAGTGGGCAAATTCATGGAAGATGCAATTTAATGTGGATAAATGTGAGGTTATCCACTTTGGTGGAAAGAACAGGAAAACAGATTATTATCTGAATGGTGGCCGATTAGGAAAAGGGGAGGTGCAATGAGACCTGGGTGTCATTATACACCAGTCATTGAAAGTGGGCATGCAGGTACAGCAGGCAGTGAAAAAGGTGAATGGTATGCTGGCATTCATAGCAAGAGGATTCGAGTACAGGAGCAGGGAGGTACTACTGCTGCACCTGGAGTATTGTGTGCAGTATTGGTCCCCCAATCTGAGGAAAGACATCCTTGCCATAGAGGGAGTACAAAGAAGGTTCACCAGATTGATTTCTGGGATGGCAGGACTTTCATATGATGAAAGACTGGATCAGCTAGGCTTATACTCTCTGGAATTTAGAAGATTGAGGGAAGATCTTATTGAAATGTATAAAATTCTAAAGGGAGTGGACAGGCTTGATGTAGAAAGATTGTTCCCGATGTTGGGGAAGTCAAGAACGAGGGGTCACAGTTTGAGGATAAAGGGGAAGCCTTTTAGGACTGAGATGAGGAAAAACTTCTACACAAAGATAGTGGTGAATCTGTGGAATTCTCTGCCACAGGAAACTGTTTTGGCCAGTTCATTGGCTATATTTAAGAGGGAGTTAGATATGGCCCTTGTGGCCAAAGGGATCAGTGGGTATGGAGAGAAGGCAGGTACAGGGTTCTGAGATGGATGATCAGCCATGATCGTACTGAATGGCAGTGCAGGCTCGAAGGGCTGAATGGCCTACTCCTGCACCTATTTTCTATGTTTCTATGTTTAAATGGCTCTCACAAGTTTCTACAGGCGTACCATGTAGAACATTCTGACTGCTTGTATGGTGATACCATAACGCATAGGAGCAGAATTGGGCCATTCGGCCCATTGAGTCTGCTCCTCAGAAGTATAGAATAGCACTGCAACACCCTCTGGTGCATTCACACCTACACTCCCTCTAGTTTTTGACTCAAATCCATAATTGTTTGCATGATCAACATGCTAATGCCTTGGAAGCATTCCGACTGGTTGCTTCACTGTCTGATGTGGAGGCACCAATGCACAGGATCGGAAAAAGCTGCAGCCGGTTGTTGGGTCAGCCATGACACAGGCCTCCCCACCACTGAGGACATCTGCAAAAGGCAATGCCTCAAAATGGCGGCATCCCCGCCATTGAGGACCTTCACCACCCAGGGCATGCCATCCACTCATCAGGGAGGAAGTAACGCAGCCTGAAGACACACACTCAGTGTTTTAGGAACAGCTTCTTCCCCTCCGCCATCAGATTTCTGAATGGTCCATGCACCCAGGAACACGACCCCACTATCTTGTTCTCTTTTCAAGATATATTCTTATAGTAACTTATAGTAATTTCTATCGATTGCAGTGCACTGCTGCTGCAACACAACACAACTCATGACATACAAGTAAACCTGTTCCTGATTCTGATTGAGCACACTGTGTAGCATTGCAACGGGCAGAAGGATAGCTGCCGGGAAATCACAGAACACGGCAAAGAAGTAGCTCAGAAACCTGGTGAAGCACCTTGGGATTTAATCAGGCATCAGGTTCCCGATAAAGGGCCTGGACACATTTAGAGCGCCGAGGTTGAAATCCAATACACGTTTATTGTGACAGGGGAGTTAGAAAGAAGTTGACCCCAGTTGCAGGAGAGTGCAAGTGAGAGTGCTTATTGTCTGACCGGCTCGGCAGGGGATTCGGGGTTGCTTTGTGAAGTGTGAAGCAGATGAGAACCCAAGCCTTACTTTCAAAGAAACCAAGGGGTCCTCCTGACTGTTTGCCTAATGTATTTCCTTCCATCGAGTGAGAGGAGCAGGGACAGCATTTCCACATAGGATTTTCTACAAGAAAGAACATAAATCCAGGATAATCAAGGACACGACCCACCCAGCCAACACACTTTTCATCCCTCCGCCCTCCGGGAGAAGGTTCAGGAGCTTGAAGACTCATACGGGCAGATTTGGGAACAGCTTCTTTCCAACTGTGATAAGACTGCTGAACAGATCCTGACCCGGATCTGGGCCGTTCCCTCCAAATATCCGGACCTGCCTCTCGGTTTTTTTGCACTACCTTACTTTCCCTTTTCTATTTTCTATTTATGATTTATAATTTAAATTTTTAATATTTACTATCGATTTGTACTGCAGGGAGCGTGAAGAGCAGAATGAAATATCGCTGTGATGATTGTACGCTCTCGTATCAATTGTTTGGCGACAATAAAGTATAAAGTATATGCAGAAAACAAAAGGTGCCCCTCTGCATCGTGTTATTGCTCTCACCAAGGCATTTGACCTGGTCGGCAGGGGCGGGCTCTTTCAGATCCTCTGTAAGGTGGACCGCAGAGCGTGATTGGATCCTTCCGCAACAACATGAAGGGGCTGTGCAGTCCAACAGCAGCTCTTCAGGGCCCTTTGGCCTAAGCAGTGGCGTAAAGCAAGGCCATGTCCTCACCCCAATGCTCTTTGGGATCCTCTTTGCCCCTCTCCCGCGGCACGCATTGGCACTGCAGCAGAGGCGATCTAACCACAGCAGATCAAACGACAGGGTTTTTAACTTTGCCCACCTAAAGGGCGAACGGAAAGTGCGCGAGGCTATGATCACAGACGGACTGTCTGCTGATGACATAGCAGTCACAATGCACACTCTGCTGCACCTCCAGAGTCTTTCCCAGGCCTGCAGGAATTTGGTCTGACTACCAGCCTGAAAAACACAAACATCCTGGGACAAGACGTGGAGGCACCACCAGTCATTACCATTAACAATTACAAACTGGATGTTGTCTATCAGCTCACATACCTGGGGGCCATCGTCAGTGACAACCTCTCCTTGGAGGCAGGAACTGACAAGCCTATTGAGAAGGTTGAACAACCATGCGAGTCCGGGAACTCTCAGTCAGAACAAAGATGACAGCGTACAACACTTGTATCACCAGCACACTGCCGTACGGCAGTGAAGCCTGGACAACGTACGCTAAGCAGGAGAGAAGGCTCAGGCCCTTCCATTTAAGGTGCCTTCATTGCATCTTGGGCATCTTCTGGAGGGACAGAGTACACAATACCGAGCTTCTCTTTTGTGCCGGCCTCTCCAGCATTTACACCCTTCTCAGGGAGCGCAGGCTGGGCCATGTCCACCGCATGCAGGGGAGGGAAAGAATCCTAAACGCGCCAGAGGACAATCTGGCCCACAGAAAGGGACTCCGCATTCCAGCTTATAGATGTGACTCTTGCAGCAGACTCTCACATTGGTCTTGCCAACCACAGACGGTGTAGATAGCTGGGACATGGTCAACCCTGACCAACGAAGGAGCACTACTTCCTCTCTGCAGTTATTTTACCTTGTTCTACCTCAATGCACCGCGTAGTGAATTGATCTGGATGAACAGTCTGCAAGGTAAGCTTTTCCCTGTATTTCGGTACTTGTGACGATAAAAAACTGATACCAAGGGGGAGTGAAATCTCCTCCTCTGTCACATTGCTGTCTGTGATGAGAACACTTATACATTACATGAACATTGATTTCTTTAACTTCTGGTAATTTTTCTCCCTCCCTCCTCACTTTTTCCATTCCTCATTCTGGTTTCTTCTCCTCAGCTGCCTATCACCTCCCCCCAGTGCTCCCCCTCCTTCCCTTTCCCCCATGGTCCACTCTCCTGTCCTGTCAGATTCCTTCCTCTCCAGCTCTTTGCCACCTATCACTGCCCACTTCCTTACTTCATCTGCCCTTCCCCACCTACCTCCCCTCCCACTCTCCTGGTCTTACTGCTGCAAATTTCTGCCTGTTATGTTTGATAGACGGTTAAGCACTGAATCAACTATTTGCATTTTAGAAAACAGCTATTTATTTTTCACTCTTTAAGGATTTGACATCTGGAGACATCTGGATAATGCATGGCAGAACAACACAGAGTACAACAAGCAACAAGACAAAAGCAACAAAAGCAAGCCCCTTTCCTCACTCCCACACACACCCACACAAACTCAAACACACACAGACACACACACAAAATCACACTCACACACTATCTCTCTCACACGCACTCCCACACACGCACAAAATCACACTCACACACACTCACTCTCCCACTCGCACTCTCACACACACACTCACACACACACACAGACTCTCTCTCACACAGACTCTCTCACACACACACACTCTCACACACACACTCTCATTCACTGTCTCAAACACACTCTCACACTCTGTCTCTTACAAACACACTCTCTCTTTCTCTCACACACTCTTTCTCTCTGTCTCTCACACACACACACACACACACACACACTCTCTCTCTCTCACACATGCTCTCTCACACACTCACCCACACACACACACACTCTCTCAAACACACGCTCTCTCTCTCACTCTCACACACAGACACACACACACGCACAGAGAGAGAGAGACACACACACATACACAGGGAGACACATACACACACACACACACACACACACACACACACACACACACATGCACAGTCCCCCAACTCCAGGATTCAGCCATCAGGCTTCGACTGGAATTCCGATGACCCTCAGACTTTGCTCTGTGACTCCTGGACTAACTAATGACGGGCATGATGGGACCTGGAAGTCCAGGCCTCGAACTCCGGTTGTGCCAACTCACAGCCCTCGTGCTTCCTGCTGGCACGGATATCCAATCCCCGAACCCTCTGGCCTGCACAGTCCGATATCCACGGACGTCTGTCATCACAGGTTTACTTTGCTGGACCGAGGATGGAGCAGAGGCCTGGGGCAGGTTGTTAGGCTGTGTAGGCTGTTAACACAAGTAATACATCTCACTATATGCCTCAATGTATATGTGATAAACAAGTGAATCTGAATCTGAATCTCCATCTGGGGAGAGTTTGTCTGGAGTGCGGAGAGAATCAGGTGTCCAATGGTTCCAAGATCAGTCTTCTTTGTTAAGGCCTTCAGATTGCCATCTTTGACAGGACATACCTTGAGAATCTTTCTCATGTAGCCTATAATGCCATGGCAATTCACGTCTCCATCGGAATAACACGGATATCCAGTGTTTGTAACAATAAATGCATTCAAAGAAAATGGAAGAGGATAATTATTCTTGAACGTCCCGGTTTAAATCGCCTTGTTTCCCCTGTCTGACAGAGAGCTGGAGTTTGATTGAGCCACATCTGCCAGACCCGCTCCCTTCGGGGGCTAGGGGTCCCATTCAGTGTCGCGGTGCTTGCCCTCAATCGCCACGACGATGGCCAAGATGGCACAGAGGACCATGGTGGAGATGCCCACGGCCAGGCTGATGAATGAGTAGTTACGAGCCTGGCGGGAGGAGATCTGTGCTGAGAGGTGGTCTCCCTGTGACACCGCTGTCCGAGTCTGCAGGGGCAAAAAGGTACGTTAGTCTTCTTGAGTTCAGTGCAAAATGAGGGTTCTTTATTAACACGTGTACCAAGGCACAATGGATTATTTTGGTTTGCATCCCCATCCCTACAGATCATTTCATCACATCAGTGCACTGAGGTAGTACAAGAGAAAACAGTAACAGGATGCAGGGAATGTTACGGTCACATAGAAAGTGCCATGGCGAGGTAGATCCTGAGGTCAAGTGTCTAGCCTACTCTTCTAGGGGACCAGTAAGTAGTCTTTAGGCAGTAGGATAGAAGCTGTCCTTGAGCCTGCTGGTACACACTTTCAGGCTTTTGGACCTTCTGTCCGACAGGAGAGTGAGGAAGAGAGAATGTCTGGGGTGGCTGGGGTCTTTGGTTACCAGACATCCAGAGTAAACCCACACACTCACAGGGAGAACGTACAAACTCCCTGCAGATAGAGCCCCAGTACCACCTTGAGATTCATTTCCTCGTAGGCATTTATAGGTAAGTAAGGAAATACAATAGAATTGAAGGAAAACTGTACGTAAGCAAAGGCTGACAAACAATCAATGTGCAAAAGAAGACAGACCGTGAAAAGGAAAAAGGTAAATAAGTAATACCGAGAACATGAGTTGTGGAGTCCTTGGAAAGGGTTCTGTAGGCTGTGGAATCAGTTCAGAAATGAGGCGCGTGAAGTCCCCCATCTAGGGAAAACATTCTTCTTCAGATCCTCAACAAACCTCTTCCCCTCACCCTAAGCCTCCATCCCCTAGTCACTGACACCCACTTATGAGGAAGGTCACTCACTAATTCCATCAGGGAGGAAGAAGAGGATCTCTATGTTCAGGGGTTCATGGACCATCAGAAATCCAGAGCAACACTGGAGGGACTCAGTAGATCAAGCAGCATCTATGGAAATGAATAAATGTTGAACACTGCAGGTCAAGAACCACTGGTCCTGACGAAGAGTCTCAGCCAGTATCTTTGACTGTTATTCCAAACATGTCTCATGTTTGCATTCAGCAGAATACAATTAATCACAAATAAAGGGGCGGAGTCTGTTTATTGACTATGACTTTTTCGTTAGTGGAATTAATTAGAATTTGTGCCCAACTCCCCGTTGCTTTTTACAGATGTCTCATTGATAAACTTGGTATTCATTTCATATCATTTCCCAAGAGAAAGTATCTCGCTGCCATCCCCAAGAACACTGGAATACTGATTTTGATGTAACAAACTGTTTCATAATCCCATGTGAGTCCACAAGTCCAGAAGAGAAAGGAACAGAACTAGGCCATTCAGCCCATCAAATCTGCTCCACCTGATTTATTTTCCTTCTTAATCCCATTTTCCCACTTTCTAACTTTGACACCTTTACTAATCAACCCCCTTTTTAACTATACCCAATGACTTGGCCTCCACAGCCTCCTGTGGCGATGAATTTCACAGATTCACCACCCACTGACTAAAGAGATTCCTCCTCAACCCTGTTCCAAGGGTATAGACGGCGTAACTGCAAGCAGGCTTTTTCCACCAGGGTTGGTTGCGTCAAAAACTAGAAGTGATAGGTTAAGGGTGAAAGGTGAAATATTTAAGAGAACCCTGAAGAGGATCTCCTTTGCTCAGAGTGAAGACTGAGCTGCCAGTGGAAGTGTTGGATTGGTTGTCACGTTTAACAGAGGTTTGGTTAGGTATATGGATGGGAGGGGTATGGTTAGCTATGGTACCAGTGTGTATTGATTGGACTAGGCAGACTAACAGTTCAGCACTGGATGAACATAAGGCCTTAATCTTTGCTGTAGCACTCCATGACTGTATGACGAGGTTAGTGCTACCACAGTACAATCCACCTGCAAAAAGGGACTGATACCAACTGCAGTGGTGTAAGGAAAGAGTTAAATTTGATTGCTACACAATGCTGGAGGAACTGAGCAGGTTAGGCAGTGTCTAGAGAGGGGAATATACAGTCAAGGCTTCAGGCCAAGACCCTTCATTAAGATTTCCAACATCGTAGAATCTTTTGTGCTTTAAATTTGATTCCTTCTTGGTAAATGTTCCAAAGTTTAGCACAAAATGGAAGTTTGTAAGACAAAATGGTGTTAGTCTGGAATGTGGGAATGTTTTGACAAAATCCACAGCCACGTTCTGAGAACTTAGTGTGAGTATCAGTCTACAGCCTTGAGAGTAGATCATGGCGAAAAATGTGTTTGTCTGGAAAAGTATTACAGTAGATGGCCTTGAAGGTACTAAAAGCAGCAATTTCTTTGTGTGAGGGGGATTCTTCCCTTTGGCTGGGTTATGACAAGTGCTAAGAGGTGGAGATAGAGAGAAGAAAATCAGGAAGGGGGATGAGAGGAAGAGAGCGGGGGAGAGGGGAGGAGGGGGAGGGAGGAAGAGAGAAGAGGAGAGAGAGAGAGGAGACAGGAGAGGAGAAAGGGGAAAAGAAAACCTGTTGGACACTTGCAGTTCCCTCTGGCAGTATATGTTTTGTGGAGTGGCTTAGGGATTGATTGATAAATATTATTAACCATTTTTCTTTCTTTCTGTATTTTACTCATTAACTCACCCTTACACAAGTGTATTTCTAAGCTACATTGACCGTTCTGCTGTATATCTTACTGTACATACTATTTACTACAAATTACTATAATTTGCACATGGCACAGAGGGAGACGTAACATGAAGATTTTTACTCTTTATGTAAGTGAAGGCTGTAAGAAATAAAGTCAATTCAAATCAAGAAAGTGATTTCTTAAAATGTTTATAAAATGTACAGTATCTCCTTTGTTTTATCAGATACCTCACTCCTGAATCAGAAAAGAAGAAGGAACAAATTTTAAAATATTGTTATGACAATTTTGGTAATTCTCGGGCCAGGTTCACTTGCTCACGTTGGGAAGAGTGGCACGTTATTGTTGCCCGAGCTGTCAGCATCAGGAAGATACTCTGGCCTTCGGTGAGTCCTCTCAGCAGAAACGCACCGTGAGCAAACCTGGTGATAGTTACTGAGCTGTAACTACATCCACCACTGACCCGTGACAAAGCAGGTCACAGGGGATTTCAAGGGAAATGCACACAACTGGGAGTTTCTATTCATATTTGTATAGGAGTGGCCAGCTAATGAGAAGTGACTGACCCTGTCACCATTCCTGCTTCATTTGCCAGATTAGACACAAACACGAAGCAACGCGAAGAGAAGCATCAGTGAAAAAGCAGTCTGTGATGAAGGAAAACGGGCACGTGTTACAGGTTTGTGAATAAGACTGTGGTGAGGGTTGACTGTTATTTATTCATCTGTGAAACGAGCGGTCAGCACAAGTGGTGGATGCAGTTTCGATTTTAACTTTTAAGAGAAGCTTGGACAGGTACATGGATGGCAGGGGTATGGACAGCTATGGTCCATCTGCAGATCGATAAAGTGCTTCAGCATGGACTGGATGGGTTGTTTTTGTCCTGTAGCTTTCTAAGACTCTTTGGCTCTATGGATCGCAACAGAGGGATTTTGTTGAATGCCCGAGAGTTGGCTTTTTAGAGCAGCTTGTGCATGAGCCTGCTCAGGGAAAGGTTATCATAGACTGGGAGTTGTGTAATAACTGAGATCTTATTAGGGAGCTTAGTGTAAAGGAAACGTTAGGAGGCAGTGATCATAAGATGATTGAATTCATACCGAAATTCGAGTGGGAGAAGCACAAGTCACATCTATCAGTATCACAATGGAACAAAGGGAATTACAGAGACATGAGAGAGGAACTTGCCCAGGTGGATTGGAGGAGGGCACTGGAGGGGATGATGGCAGAGCAGAGATGGCTGAAGTTTCTCGGAGTAGTTCACAAGGCACAGAATAGATATGTCCCACAGAGTAAAAAGTTCTCAAGTGGCAGGTGTAGACAACTGTGGCTGACAAGGAAAGTTAAGGACTGCATAAAAGCCAAGGAAGGGGCATATAAGGTAGCAAAAGTGAGTGGGAAGGTGGATGATTGGGAAGCTTTTAAAATCTAACAAAAGGCAATTAAAAAAGCTATAAGAAGAGAAAAAATGAAATGAAGGGCAAACTAGCCAATAATATAATGTTTCATTATATTGATGTTTCTGATCGCATCCAAGATATCCTGCAGTGGGAGGGAGAACTGCCAAAGGTCGTGGTACTTATTGGTACCAATGACATAGGTAGGAAAAGGGAGGAGGTCCTGAAAAAAGACTACAGGGAGTTAGGAAGGAAGTTGAGAAGCAGGACCACAAAGGTAGTAATCTCAGGATTACTGCCTGTGCCACGTGACAGTGAGTATAGGAATAGAATGAGGTGGAGGATAAATGCGTGGCTGAGGGATTGGAGCAGGGGGCAGGGATTCAGGTTTCTGGATCATTGGGACCTTTTCTGGGCCAGGCGTGACCCGTACAAAGAGGACGGGTTGCACTTGAATCCCAGGGGGACCAATATCCTGGCAGGGAGGTTTACTAAGGCTACCGGGGAGAGTTTAAACTAGAATTGCTGGGGAATGGGAACCGAAATGAAGAGACTGGGGAAGAGGAGGTTGGCTCACAAATAGAGAAAGCTTGGAGACACTGTGAGAGGGAGGATAGGCAGGTGATAGAGAAGGGACACGCTCAGATAGACGGTTTGAGATGTGTCTATTTTAACGCAAGGAGTGTTGTGAACAAAGTGGATGAGCTTAGAGCGTGGATCAGTACTTGGAGACATGATGTGGTGGCCATTACAGAGACTTGGATGGCTCAGGGACAGGAACGGTTACTTCAAGTGCCGGGTTTTAGATGTTTCAGAAGGACAGGTACGGAGGCAAAAGAGGTGGGGGCATGGCACTGTTCATCAGAGATAGTGTCACGGCTGCAGAAAAGGTGGACACCATGGAGGGATTGTCTACGGAGTCTCTGTGGGTGGAGGTCAGGAACAGGAAGGGGGTCAATAACTTTACTGGTGTTTTTTATAGGCTGCCCAATAGTAACAGGGATATTGAGGAGCAGATAGGGAAACAGATCCTGGAAAGATGTAATAATAACAGAGTTGTCGCGTTGAGAGATTTTAATTTCCCAAATATCAATTGGCATCTCCATAGAGCAAGGGGTTTAGATGGGGTGGAGTTTATTAGGTTTGTTCAGGAAGGTTCCTTGACACAATATGTAGATAAGCCTACAAGAGGAGAGGCTGTACATGATCTGGTATTGGGAAATGAACCTGGTCAGGTGTCAGATCTCTCAGTGAGAGAGCATTTTGGAGATGCTGTCACAATTCTATCTCCTTTACCATAGCATTGGAGAGGGATAGGAACAGACAAGTTAGAAAAGTGTTTAATTGGAGTAGGGGGAAATATGAAGCTATCAGGTAGGAATCTGGAAGCTTAAATTGGGAACAGATGTTCTCAGGGAAAAGTACGAAAGAAATGTGGCAAATGTTCAGGGGATATTTGTGTGGAGTTCTGCATAGGTACGTTCCAATGAAACAGGTAAGTTATGGTAGGGTACAGGAACCGTGGTGCACAAAGGCTGTAATAAATCTTGTCAAGAAGAAAAGAAAAGCTGACAAAAAGTTCAGAGAGCTAGGTAATGTTAGAGATCTAGAAGGTTGAGAGTGTTGGAGCTTTTCTCTTTGGCGTGAAGAGGGATGAGGGGGGATTTGTTAGAGGTGTACAAGATGAAAAGAGGCATAGACAGAGTGGACAGCCAGACACTTTTTCACAGGTCAGAAATGGATAATAAGAGGGAGCATAATCTTAAGTTGATTGGAAGAAGCCATGGGTGTTTTGGTATTTACTTTATTATTTGCACAATTTGTCTTCTTTTGCAGATTGGTTGTTTGTCAGTTTTTATTTAAGTATAGTTTTTCATAAATTCTATATCGTTTTTCATTTTCCTGTAAAACCCTGTACGACAATGAATTTCAAGGTAGTACATAGTAACATTTATGGAATTTGCTAATAAATTTCCATTATGTTTGGAAAACTACAGGCAGTTTTTCTTTAAAAAGAGAGTGGTGGGTGTGTGGAACATCCTGCCAGAGGTGGTGGTAGAGGCAGATATATTGCAGACATTTAAGAGGCTATTAAATATACACATTGTTGAATTAAAAATAGAGGGCTATGCGACAAAGATGAGTTGGATTGATCTTGGGGTGGGTTAAAAAGTCATCACAGCATAGTGGGCTGAAGGGCCTGTAGGTAGCTGTACTGTTCAATGTTCTATTTTCTAATTTCAGTGACTATGAACCTGATTCTGATTCTATATCTGTCAAGGAAATATCTCAGTAGGCTGGATCAAGTCCAACTGGCGAGTCAGTGGGACTATGCAGAACAACAAATCAGCATGGATTAGATGGGCCGAAGGGCTTGTTTCTGTGCTGCCATGCTCTATGGCACCATGACCAAATGCTGCACTGATGCTTAATCCATGGGAAGTGAGATGAGTGAGGGTGGCTTCGTTTACCTCCAGCGCTTTGATAATGGCGAAGATCCCCGTTGGCCAAAAGCAGCAGATGGTGGTCAGCACGGCAATGGGGAGGTAGTCATGCGGCGATCTCGGGGGGTTCATGATTCTGATCTGGGACTGTGTGCCATTTGGAGCAATGCCCAGGTATCCAGGCAGGCATGGCTGACGAGGCTGTAACAAAATAGCAAAGCACTGTGTTAAACTCTGCGTCAGTATACTTCCCGCCACCTCCCGAGCCAGCGGTCCTACAGAATCAGATTTAATATCACCGGCGAATGCGGAGAAATTTGTTGTTTTGTGGTAGAGTAATCAAAACTATAAATTACAATAAGGACTGTATTAAAAAATTAAATTAGTGCAAAAAGAGAGGAAAAAATACTGAGGAATAGTTCACGGGTTCAATGTCCATTCCGAAATCTGATGGTGGAGAGGAAGAAGCTGTTCCTGAAACATTGAGGGTGTGCCTTCAGGCTCCTGTACCTCATGCTTGTTGGTAGTAATGAGAAGAGGGCATGTCCAGGGCGAAGACGGCCCTTAACGATGGACGCCGGCTTTCTAAGGCATCACCTTTTGAAGCTGGCCTGGATGCTGGGGAGGCCAGGACCCATAATGCAACTGGCTGAGTTTGCAGCTTCTCCCAATCCTGAACAGTGACGCCTCCGTACCAGGTGAGGATGCAACCAGTTAGAATACTCCCCACCCTACATCTGTAGAAACTTGTGGGTGGCATTGGTGACACAGGGCAGATGTTAGGGTGCAATAATCCGGGTTGGGGAGTCACCCGCAGAAAGCAGCACCCTGTTGGAGGTGCCCTCCTTCCACTGAGATGTTGAACTTCCTGTTTCCTGTCCACCCAGTGTAACTTCCTGTTATCCTGGGTGAAAGCTTGAGATGCACCCAGCAGCAGTGAAAAGGGTGAGCTGCTTCAGGTTCCTGGGTGTCAACATCTCTGACCATCTGTCCTGGGCTGAACATGTTAATGCAATTACGAAGGGGGCATGACAAAGACTATATTTCATTCGAAGCTGGAGGAGATTTGTCACCAATGGCTCCAACACATTTCGACAAACGTAGCATGGACAACATTCTGTCTGCTACGGAGGGGCCAATGGACAGGATCAGATCAAGCTGTCAAGGGTTGTAAACACAGCCAGGAAGATCATGGACACCAGCTTCCACACTGTCAAAGACAATTTCAATAGGTAACATCTCAAGAAAGTGGCATCCACCATTGAGGACCCCCACCTTCCAGGACATGTCCTCTTCTCATCATTACCACTGGGGAGGAGGTACAGGAGCCTGAAGACACACGCTGAAAGCTTTAGGAACTGATTCATCCCCTCTACCATCAGATTTCTGAGTGGCCCATGATCACTACCTCACTTTTTGCTCTCTTTTTGCACTGCCTGTTTTTATATTCCCATTGTAATGTAACAACATTTTGTTGTGATGCACTACACTGCTGCCACAAAGCAACAAAATTCACAACACTCACATGTCAGTGATCATAATCCTGAGTTTGATTCTGATGTCATGGCTACCGTTCCTATAAGGAGCAGAGGAGGTATCCTCACTGTCCTGGGATCAACACTTACTCCTGTGAGTCAACGCTGAGCTCCTTCCCTTCCACCCACCACCTTTTTCTGGCTTCTGCTCAATTCCTTTTCAATCCTGATGAAGGGCCTTGACTGTTTGTTCCTCTCCATAGATGCTGCCTGACCCTCTGTGCGTGTGCTACTCAAATTCTTGGTGATGTTTACATCCAGGAACCTGAAGCTCTCAACCCTCTCAGCCTCCGCACCAAATTGGATTGATGATGAAGGAAATCAGCAGCATCCCACACACCACTGGTTTCCATGACAACCAGTCACTTTGGGAAGCTACTTACTTCCTGCTCATTACAACATTGACATTTAGGGCAGCAATGGAGGTGCTCCATCTCCATTCAAAAATAATAGTTAAACAAACATTACGAGTTCGGGTCAGGACTGGACGATGAAATGGTACTTACATTCCCGATGGGATAGACAGGAATAAGGGTTGTGTAGGGCTGCAGCTGGATGGCATAGCCAGGGGGTGGTGCTGCAATGTAGGCGGAGGCGCCCACGGCTCCATATGGCAGCAGGGTGGTGAACCCTGGGGATCCGCTGTGGAATGCTGTCTCCTGCATGTATCCCCGCACGTCAACAGGAGGAGCGGGTATCTGTGTCTGCACGGAGTAAGTCGTGGACAGGGCATGGAGTTGTGGCTCGATCACCTGGCTGTAGGGGGGAGGCGAAGATGTTGGTACTGGAGCATCTGAAGGACCTACAAAGTATGGAGAAAGGGGAACAATTATTCACGGCCTGATCATCTTCAGTATCTTCAACATCTTCAAAAGGCAGCATCCATCATGAAGGGTCTTCACCATCCAGGACATGTTCTTGTCTCATTACTACCATCTGGGAGAAGGTGCAGGAACCTGAAAACACACACTCAATATTTTAGAAACAGCTTCTTCCCAGCCACCATCAAATTTCTGAATGGATCACGAACTCACGAAATCTGCCTCACTAATTTGCTCTCTTTCTGCAGTACTTATTTAGTTTTCTCGAATATTCTTTGTTGTTATTTATCATTATTTTCATGGTACTGCTGCTACAGAACAGCAAATTTCAAGACTTGCATCAGTGATAGTAAACCTGATTCTGATTCTGATCAGTACTTTTCATAACTTCAGTGAATTACCTGATAAATGCACTGAAGGTAACCTTGGTAAATCTGGCGATGATACAGAGTTCTTCAGGAGAGTGAGTAATGAAGAGGACATTTCACTGAGCCTGGCCCGACGGCCTGTGTTTGACCCGTCTGCCTCTCTTCTCGCTGCCACCATTGGGCGGGAGGTGCATGAATCTTGGGTCTCATCATGGCAGGTACAGGAACAGTTGTTACCCTGCAGCCCTCGGGCTCCTGGACCGACTTCACTCGCCTCAGCGCTGAACTGACTCGGAAGCCTGTGGACTCGCTTACAGGAACTCCATAGTTCAGGAGTTCTGTGTCTAATTTGTTTTCTTCTTTATAGTTTGCATGATTTGTCCTCTTTTGCACATCAGATGTTTGACAGTCAATTTACTCTGAACTTTGATAAAGAGATACTTTATATAAAGAGAACTTTGAACTTTGATAAAGAGATACTTTATATAAAGAGAACTTTGTTAAAGAGATACAGAGTCGTAAAGCAGCTCAGACCCTCTTGCCCAGTCCATCTTTGCTGAGCAAGTTACCTACCTGAGAGAGTTCTATTTGTCTGCTTTTAATCCATATCGCACTAAAGCAGGGATTGACAAGCTTTTAAGCCCTGGACCAATACCATTAACTGAGGAGTCCATAGACCACAGGCTGGGAATCCCTGCTAAAAGCATTCCTGTCCGTAGGTTCTGAGTTCTTCCAGCTTTTTGTATTTGCCGCTCAAGATTAACAACATCAGCAGAATCTCGTGTTTTCTCTCTTTTTTACTATTTATTGATATTTATTGGGTGACAGGGCGGAGATACGTCTCTAGCAAAGGAGGTGTAAGGTGCTCCTCCTCTCCCCAAACCTGCAAGTTAGAGTGGCACCAGCTGCTTAGCCATGGGAGCAGGTGGTGGATGGTCGCACGGGCAGCCGGTCCACATCACAAACCCTGGTTATGCGACTGCTGACACCGGGCAGACAATCTGAAGAGTATTGATAATGGCTGGGATCACCTGACTTGTAAAGGCACTGCCCAGAAGAAGGCAATGGTAGAAACATTTGTCAAGGGTGATCATGATCGCCCATGTCATATGACACAGCACATAACGATGATGATTTAATATAAATATATTATATATTCTTATTGTAATAGTAATTTATAGTCATTTTTATGCATTGCACTGTCCACTGTTTTAAAACAACAAATTTCATGACATATGTCAGTGAGAATGAACACAACTCACATTCTACTTGTTAAGGGAGCGGGTGAACAGTTAATGAGAGCAGGTGGGATGTAGAGTTCAGATACAAGTGGATCATTCATGTGGGAGTAGGGTCAAGGAGCTGAGTTGCCTGCTCCTGTTTGTAAGTACAATGGGCAGAGAAACTCATGGAGCTGGACTTCGTGTGGATCGTACTGCTCTCGGCGACAGAGAAGCATCGGAGGAGTTGGTGTGCGAAGGCGATGTGGTCTAACAGCAAGTGATTGCATTTAGTAGTTTTTCTTGCGATCGCAAGACCCTGTGGGACATTGGTAATGAAGAATGCTGGTGGTCCGATTCTCTGGTTTATTGGCAGGGGAGCTGCACGGTGTCAGTGGTAGAGACGACGAGGCCTCAAGCCGCTTTGTTGCCTGTTTGCAGCCGTTCAGCCGAGAGGAGTCGGAGTCAGCGTGCTCCACCGCAGTACTGGAGGCAGTGTGGTACAGCATCCACATTGGAGTCGGTGCGGCCTCACACTATTCACTGGCAGAAGACAAGCTGTATTGTGTTTGACTGTAGACTGCTGCAACATACATAGACTCAGGGACTTGGACTTTTTTTTGTGTGTGGCTGTATTTTACTGTGACCTTATATGTGCTATATGTGCCTTGTGCTGTGTATGACTGTTGGTACTGTGTTTTCACCTTGTCCACGGAATAACACTATTTTGTTTCGCTGTATTCTGGGCATTCATGCATGGTGGAATGACAACTGAACTTGAACTGAAGCATACTCAGTCCTGAGCAGCCATTCTGTCAGTGATGTCCTCCTCACTGAGCAAAGCATCTGTGGCTGCAATATCTGTTCATTGTTGACCACAAGTTAGGAACCCATGGAAGGGTTTGTATTTCCGAGCCACCCAAACTTTTGCTGCACGGTTGGGTCAAGAAGGAATGTAGCTGTTCCCGAACTGAGGGTCAGGGTGAATGACACATCAAGGAGGACAGGAGAAAGCAGCACAACTGATTGGATCCTAACCCTGCCCACAGTCAAGGACATCTTCAAAAGGCAGTTCCTCAAGAACAACAGCGAGTTGTTTGAGAGTGATGGTGCTGGACGTTGTTGTGTTGCCACCTGGACTTATCGTATGCCGTTGTGCCGAGACAGTGTTCGGTGTGAGTGATTGCCTCGCACGTTTTTATTGTGATCCCAACACTCTGTTGGACATTGGTAACATAAAGTACTGCAAGTCCTTCTCACTGGTTCATTGGCAAGACAAACGATGGGAGAGCTGTGTTGCCTTGGTTGGGGCAAGGAATGGGCCAAGACCAGGGAGTCACCTGCCACAGCGGACCAGAAAAGGAGCCGCTGAGTTGGCGTAGAGTAGTCTCAGCAGGTGCACTGGAATCTGTACCGGTATTGGGGGCTGGCCCTCCTGTGCATGTTCAGTAGAAGATCAAGCTGGACCAGGACAACTTAGCATCAATTCTTCAGTCATGCCCCTCAGTGATTTGAGCTATATTATTTTTTTCCTTTGTGACTGCATGTTTTTCTGAAATAGTAACCATATGTGCTATTTGTGCTGTGACAGGGTCCTGAATTACCCCTATGAACTGTGCTTTTGAAAAGAGAGGAAGTTATTTGGCACTGACATCTTATTTTGAAAGGAGAGAGAGAGAGAGACGAAGACTAACTTTTGGACTATCACTTTAAGGCACGAGGAGGAACTGAGAATAACTTCTGGATTTCTACTGAGTTGGAGAGAGAGGGCACCAAGCAGCTTGTAAGTCGCTATGGTGACCGAGGGCGGCGTTACTTGATGGACAATCAACGTTATAGTTTCTCTGGAGCGTGTTTATACTTCCCAAGGACATTGCCTGCTTGCACATTTCTTACACAGACAGAGATGGGAGGAGTTATTTGAATGACAGCTGGTACTCAGTACGGTGAGATAAATAGGAGGTCAGCTGATAGTCCTCAGGCACATGTTTTTGGACACTGAATGAGCTTTGTTGTGCCCACAGAAAAAGTGGGTTTTTGGAGGATCGATCAGGCAGATCGATCAGTGGCTCTTGCAGTGAGAAAAGGGATTGACCAGTGGGGAGTTGTCCATGTGTCCACCCTTGCCTGGGTTGATAACTCCACCACAGAAAAATGGTCCCCTTTGTTGAAGTCACAGTTGGTGACTTTTAAAGAATTTCGGAGGACAACGAGAAGATCGACGGCGTCAGCTCACCTGAAGACTCAAATCTCTCCCTCTCTGTCTCTCCATCACTACTCAACTCAAAACCACGAACTGAACTGAACTTTACTCATTATCGTAAGACTGTATCTTTTTACCCCTAGACTTGAAGAAGCTTGGTTTTTCATATATATTTCCACACTTACTGATTTACTTACTTATATATAATCATTGCTAACCTGTTTCATTTATCTACATTTATATTACTGTATTGCGTAGTTACTAATAAATATTATTAGTTAATAGCAATACTGGACTCCAAGGTGTTCTCCATCTCTGCTGGTTCTTTAACCCATCACGGGGTATGTGACAGTGCTATGTGCAGTGTGTTGTGTGCTGTTGGTAATGTGTTCTGCAGCTTGGTCCTGGAGGAATGCTGTTTCGTTTGGGTGTATTCATGTATGTGTAATACCCTGGTTAAGATCATGTCTTATTGTATTTCTACAGCTATGCTCAGTATCAGAATCAGGTTGTTGGGTATTTTATTTTCTACAGCTTTTCTGTAAAACGCAGTGTGTTACTGCCAGTATTTTAGTGTCTATTAAGATAAGGAGTCATTTAATCAGCTTAAGAATGTTGTGTCAGTCAATCAGGTTTACCTTGATAACGTGCTGTCCAGTGGGTTGCCATGGAATATTCGAGAGAGATTGGCGACATCCAACTTCTAGGAGAACGTGGGTTTTGGGTAGAGGTCTTTTTGCAGGAGTTGGGGGAGAAGTCGGGTGCTGGGCAGAGAAAATGGAAGGCACTCGCAGAACCCTGCCTGAAGGAGAGACACCATTGGAAGAAGTGCTTGGTGCAGATGAATGGTTCCATGGAGGAAGTGTCAATATTTCTGAGTTAGCCAGTTCATTCATAACAGACTTGGAGGGAAGTTTGAACTGTGGCTGGTGGCCTTTACGCAGAATGTGCGTTCAGTGCTGTAAGTAATTAAAGCAAAGCACCCGACTACTAACAATGAGCTCCAATGTTTATGTGCACATTACAGATTGGTTGAACTGTAACGGGCCCTTTTTCTGTAAATTGTTTGCTAAAGTTGAAATATCTGTAAATATAACTGCCACTTTAAGTTTATGCTGGTGTAAGTTCCATTATTTCCTGGTGAAAAGTAATTTTGCACTGGGCAGTATTTATACAGCATTCACCATAACTTTATTTTGTTTGAACCTGAATCATACCGACCCTAGACATGTGTTGTTCATTGGAGATGGCCATTTGACCATACCCGAGTATCACTGAGTCACTTGGCTTTTAACCAGGTATAGCTAACAAGCCTAATTTTTTTATGAGCCACGGTGAGAGGGTTACATAGGGTTGAATGATAACTAAAGTAATTATCTTCTACACTAATGCTAGCACTGTAGCATTAGCGGCTAGCGTAATGCTTTACATCAACAGTGATCAAGGTTCAACTCCTGCCACTGTCTGTAAGGAGTTTGTAGGTTCTCCCCGTGACTTCATGGGTTTCCTCCAAGTGATTTGGTTTCCTCCCAAATTTGAGAAATGCATGGGTAAGTGTGGGCATGCTACATTGGTGCCTGAAGTGTGGCGACACCTACGGGCTACCCTACAGCACACCCTTGGACTGTGATGGCCGTTTTTGCACACAGCACATTTACTGTTTGTTTCAATATACACGTGACAAATGAAGCCAATCTTTATCTTATCTCAGGCTGATTTCAAATAGAGGGAGAGAAAAAAAAAACAACAGTACAGACAATGGAAATATCGGTTTCTGTTGAACGATCAGTAAGAGTTAGCATTTTAAAAAATCGTTCTACACTCAGAAGTTCCTGGTTCATTGACTGTGTATCTGAGAATCCAACAAAGAGGTAAATGGATAATTGCTCAGCCAGCTGGTTTCCGCTGTCCCTCTCCAAGGGGAACATCCTCCAATCAATTATCACCTTGTTGGCAAGACTCCGATCACATCAGGCACTGCTCACACCACGACCAAAGGGCAAAGAGATTCAGCAGATGCTGGAAATCCAGAGCCACACACACAAAATGCAGTGGGAACTCAGCATGGCAGGAGAGGAATAAACAGCTGGCGTTTGGGACTGAGACCCTTCATCAAGACTGGAAAGGAAGGTGGAAGAAAGAAGAATAAGAAAATGGGCTGAAGGAGAAGGATTCTAATAAGAGATGAGAGTGGAGCATGGGACAAAGGGAAGGAGAAGAGGGGTTGATGGGCAGGTGAAGAGAAAAGAAGGGGTGAGAAGAGAACAAGAAAGGGGATTGGAGAAAGGGAGAAGGGGTGGGGGAGAAATTACTGTAATTGGGAGGAATTAATTTTCTTGTTTTAAGGTTCAAAGTTCAAAATTCGTAGTAAATTTATTATCAAGGTACATAGATGTCACTGTATGCAACCATGAGATTCATTTTCTTGAAGACGTTCACAGTAAATGCAAGGAACAAAATAAAATTAAGTAAGGACTGCCCCACCCCCAGAATAACAGACAAAGGATCAATGTACAATAGACAACAAACTGTACAAATACACTGCACTGAAGAAATAATAATAAATATTATAGGCAATAAATATTGAGAACATGAGATGAAGAGACATTGAAAGTGAGTCCACAGGTTGTGGGCAAGTGAAGTTATTTCCTCTAATTCAACAGGTTGTGGGGCAATAACTCTTCCTGAACCTGGTGGGGCAAGTCCTGTAGCTGTTGATGGCAGCAGCGAGAATAGACAATGAACTTATTGGGGGTCCCTGATGATGGATGCTGCTTTCATAGAAACATAGAAAACATACAGCACAATACAGGCCCTTCCGCCCACAAAGCAGTGCCAAACATGTCCCTACCTTAGAACTACCTAGGCTTGACCCACAGCCCTCTATTTTTCTAAGCTCCATGTAGCCATCCAGGAGTCTCTTAAAAGACGCTATCGTTTCCACCTCCACCACCACTGCCGGCAGCCCATTCCACACACTCACTACTCTCTGAGTAAAAAACTTACCCCTGACATCTCCTCTGTACCTACTCCCAAGCACCTTAAAACTGTGCCCTCTCGTTCTAGCCACTTTAGCCCTGGGAAAAAAGCCTCTGACTATCCACACGACCAATGCCTCTCATTATCTTATACACCAACAGCAACAATCCGTGTAGATGTACTCAGTGGTGGGGAGGGCTTTACCCATAATGGACTGGGCCATATTCCCTATATTTTGTAGGTTTTTCCATTCAAGAGCATTGGTATTTCCATACCAGTCAATATACTCTCCGCCACATATCGATACAAATTTGTCACTTTTAGGTGACATGCAAATCTTCATAAACTTCTAAAAAGTTAGAGGCACTGCAGTGCTTTCTTCATAACGGTGCTTACATGCTGGGCTCGGGAAGGTTGGAGGCTACCCAGATACCACATCACGGCAATAGCAGAGGACACGTACCAGCATGCCGGAATGGGAAACACCAACTGTTCTAGAAGCACCTAGACATGAGCTGTTATGTTGGGCAGTGGGTGTTTGATTCAGTCCCTGCACTCTTGGACTGAGATAGAAAGAGGCCTCAGCAGCTGCACCCACAACTGGGCAGTCTTATGTAGGATCCACTCTGCTCAGTCCACTCAGAGAAGGGGTAGGAAATGGTGCCTTAAAAATAACCTGATTCCAAAGCTCCCACTTGGATTATTGTGTCCAGACAGATCACCACCCATGGTCAGAAAACAAAGAAACATGACTTTTCCGGCCTGGAAACTGCACACTCTGATAGTTAGTTTAACCAGTGTTCAACCAGAGAGGAAACTCTAAAAATTGCCAGAGAACTATGAGATGCTTATCACATGAAGAGTGTTTGACAACTCTGAGCCTGTACTCACTGGAATTCAGAAGAATAAGGGGATGTCCTCATTGAAACCTATCAAATGTTAGAAGGCCTCGGTAAGAGTGGATGAGGAGTGGATGTTTCCAATGGTGGGAGAGTTTTAGAACAGAGGACACAGTCTCGGAATAAAGGGGCATCCTTTAAGAATGAGTATGAGGAGGAATTTCTTGAGCCAAAGAGTGGCGAATCTGTGAAATTCATTCCCACAGGCAGCTGTGGAGTCCAAGTCATTGGGTATACTTAAGGCAGAGGTTGATAGATTGTCAATTGGTCAGGGCATGAAGGGATATTGGGGGAAGGCAGGAGACTGGGGCTGAGAGGGAAACTTGATCAGCCATGATAAAATGTTGGAGCAGACTCGAAGGGCCAAATGGACTAATTCTGCTCCTATGACTTATGGTCAAACTCTTATGCCACATTGACCTAGCTACTCTTTCTGAAATTTGTCTGGCAGATGAAGGGCAACTGAAGGGGGAGAAGGATGTTTACAGATTCTTCTGGAAAGGAAAGACAGCTGAAGACTCAGGATCCATGGTGTTAGATTTCCAATCCAGAACCAGCTTGTCGTGAGCTTGCCATGGGAGATCAGTGAGCATCTTACGACAATGTTTCGTGCTTGCCAAGAACTAGATGGCAAACATTGTGAGTGCTTGTGCCCCAACTCTGGACTTGTGTGTATGAAAAAGAGGCCTTCTACAGTTGCCTAGATGTGACACTATCAAGCATCCCCAATGAGGTTAAGATAATTCTCTTAAGAGACCAATGCCAGGGTCAGTCGGAACTTCAACCGATGGAAGAGTTGCCATAGGAAAAGGAAGGCATTGGTAACATCAACTCATACTCTCACCATGTGTGCTGAGCACAATCTTATCATTATGAACACTCCCTTCCACCAGAAAAATAAATCCAAGCCATCATGGCAACATCCCCAGACTAGACAGTAGCATCTCATTGACTATGTCACTGTCCCAGCTAAGGACCATCATTATTTAAATAATATAAGGGCCATGATTGAAATGAAATGAAATATCTTTATTGTCATTGCATAGTACAATTTGTCATGCACCAACACAGCGAAAATGAGTTTGCAACTCTCGTACTCAATGCTATAAAACAACAAATAAAGTAAATAAACAATAAATAAAATCAAGTAACCAGCCAGTACAAGCAATGTCCAGCAGTACAAAAGCACAACTCAGATGCATGACAGCCATAAACCCAGTATTAAAGTAGCAATATAACAATTTATGGATGATGCTTGATCGATTGGTTCAGAGTAATTATAGCTCTGGGGAAAAAGCTATTTTTCAGTCTGGAAGTGCGGGCAT
Organism: Mobula birostris; assembly: GCF_030028105.1. Taxonomy (NCBI): domain Eukaryota; kingdom Metazoa; phylum Chordata; class Chondrichthyes; order Myliobatiformes; family Myliobatidae; genus Mobula; species Mobula birostris. The sequence goes on from NC_092374.1 coordinate 202,346,920, forward strand.
AGAAAATCTTATAACGTCTACCAGATGCAAGAAGTTCAAACAGATGACTGCATGGGTGTGTACTGTCCTTACAGATGCTTGTGGCTTTCCTTAGGCAGTGAGAGCTGGAGGAGTCCTCCTGATGACTGCTGGACAGATCATCACCTGATCTGTTCCACCATGTCTATCACATGAAAAAGAGAAGGGTTCATAAGAGGCAGACCAGACCAAGTCTAAAACTTGGGAGCTTGCTAGACACTGCCATCCAACAGCAACTTCATGCTTTTTTTGGAGAAAACCACCAACAGGAACATTGGAGGATATTGAAGAACACTGGGGTCTGCTTAAATGCATCATCATCAATACCTGCCAAAGCATCCTTGGGTACAAGTTCAGAAAACATCAGGATTAGTTTGATGATAATGACATTAAGAGTGAAAGACTCATCTCCAAGAAAAGCCTTTTCCGCCTGCCAGAATGACGACAACAGCAAGGCCAAAAGAGGAGTTTACTCCAGACGCAAGGTAAATGTCTAGTGCAGGGTACAGGAAGTTAAAGAATTCTTGGTGGACTGTGAAAGCCTGGAAATCCAGAAACTCAGACTCTGGTAACATGAGAAGCTTCTTCAGTGCCACCAAAGAAGTCTATGGTCCAAGTTAATTTGGATTATATCCCCCTTGCTCAAAGGATGGGAAGAACATGTTAAAGGATTGTAAGGATGTCAATGACGGATAGAGAGAGCACTTACAAGAACTTTTTAACCAGATATTACTCACCAAATCCAGAGATGTGAGAAAAGACATGGAGTAACCTTCCAGTTGGAAAGAAGTCCATGATACCATGAGAATCAGAACCCTTCACTGTCAAGACAGGAGTCAAACAGGGCTGCCTCATGGCACCCACCCTATTTGCCGTCTTTATTGCTCTATCCTTCACCTCATTGGCCAAGACCTGCCTCAGGGAATCCCAATCATGTCTAGAATGGACAACAGGCTTTTCGTCCTCAACTGGTTCAAGGCCAAGAGCAAGTACCGCTTCCATGTGTGAATGATAATACATTTGCAGTGCTCTTTGAAGAAGACCTCCAATATATTCTGAATACTTTTGCCAAGGCATATAGGGCTCTGGGTCTTGTTTTGAATATAAAAAAAGACATAGATCCTATGTCAGCCACTGCCCAACCAGCCATTTATCCAGCCCTCCATAAACGTTGACGATATCACCCTGGAAAATGTAGACCACTTTCCCCAACATTGCAGCATTCCCTCCTCAAAAGCAGACATTGACTCAGAGATCTACTACCACATGAGCAGAGCTGGTGGAGACTAGAGAAGATTAAGGACAGGATTCTCTGAAGACCGTGACCTACAGGCTCAAACAAAACTTTTGGTCTATGGAGCCATCACCCTTCCTACATTACTGAATGCAGCTGAATCATGGACCTGACAGTCGGCACATGAAAACCCTGCAACGATACCTCCAAAGACCCTTACGAAAGATTTTGAGGATCATCTGGAGGGAGAGATGCTCCAAGCTGTAATAGTGTCACGCTAACCACTAAGCTACCATGGTGACAAAGTTTCCATGTACACATGATAGATAAATCTGGCATCTGCCTCTCTGACAGAACCTTAACTAAATTTACCTATCCCGCTGTCCCCTCCTCCTCCTTGCACAGTATATTTCTATCCAGCTCCCATTGCCCTCGTTCCCCAGACTCTCTCTGACACTCCACAGTGCCTTTGCCTTTCTTTGCAGTATCTCCTTTTCATTCTTGCTATATATAAAGTCCCTTTGCAGTATGTCCATCCCCCACTCTATCTCTCTGCAGCATTATTCTCTCTCTCTCTGCAATGCACTGATCTGTTTCACTCCCCTTCTCTCTTCCTCTCTCTCTTTCTCCCTCTCTCCTTCTCCATCTCTCTTTCTCTATCTCTTTCCCCTCTGTCTCTTCTACACTCTCTCCTTCTCTTTCCTTCTCCCTCTTCCTTTCATGCTCTCTATCTCCTTCTTGCACACACACTCTCTCTTTCTCACTCCCTCTCTCCCCACTCTCTCTCCTTCTCTGTCACCTTCTCTTTCTCCCTTCTTCTCTTTCTCCCCTCCTTTTTCTCTCCCTGTTTCCTTCTCTCTCTCCCACCCACCCCTTCTCTCTCCCACCCACTCCTTCTCTCTCCCCCTCCCCTCTTCTACCTCTTCTCTCTCTCTACCTCTCTCTCTCTGTCTGTCTCGGACTGCAAAGCATCTTTCCCTCTCCCCTCTCTTTTTTTCTGTGCTACTTGCTACTGCTGCTGCAAAACAAGTTTCACAAGATATGTCAGTGACAATAAAGTCAAGTCAAAGTACATGTCTTTATCAAAGTAGTTACATGTCACTAACTTGAGATTCATCCTTTCAGGCATTCTCAGAAAAATAACGATATACAGTATAACAGAATTTTTGAAAGAAAAATTATTCAAAAATAAGGACTGCTGAACAACCAAGGTGCAGAAGAAGACAATGTATGCACATAAAGTACAATACTGAGCACAGGAGCTGCAGAACCCTGGAAAGTGAGCCTGCACTGAAGCCCCTTACAGATTCTGATTCCACACCCTGTGCCTGAATTATCCACCCCCACTCTTGTTCCTGTTTGCTGGCCTCTCAGGTTTCTGGCTCTCTCTCTCTCAGAGGAGGGCAGTTTCTCACATAAACAGACTCACGCTGCCCTGGTTTTTCTCTGCATCACCATCCCCACATCAAAACGCTGATCTCTTTGGCTGGTGCTGGACATTCCCATAACTTGAATTTCATTGCCGCAGACATTCTGGGCTGATAAATGATGTTTGCAGCATGTTTTGGTAATGACTAGCGGCTCTGTGTGAAATCTATTTTTATATAACAGAATAAACTAAATTACCATGGCCTCACATGGCCGTAGAGATACCTGTACATGGCCTCCTCCCAGTTTGAGCAGTAGCCAAGGGCGCTGATTGCTCTAACTTCCAGTAAATTCTCCTCCTTCTCTCTTTTTCCATTCCCAGTTCTGACTCCTCTCTTACCCCTCATCTCCTGCTTGCCTCCCGTCATCCCCTCCAACATAATTCATAACATACAGTACTGTGCAAAATCTGTAGGCACATCTATATAGCTAGGTCGCCTCAGACTTTTGCCTAGCACTGTAGTAATTTTATGTATTGCACTGTACTGCTGCAAAAAAAAACAAATCCCATGACATATGTGAGTGATGATAAACCTGATTCTGATTGTGGACTGAGAGTAGGAATGGGGCAGGGAGAGGGGAATTGTGGTTGGGAAAAGGGGAACAGGGGAGGAGGGAATGGGAAGCACCAGGGAGACATCCTGTAATGATCAGTAAACCAGACTCCTCTGCCACCTGTCCCACACCCTGCCTGGGGTCTCCGCTCTCACCATTCCCAACACCCTTTGCTCCCAGTAGACTTACAAACTCGCTCTCCACTCCACATTGAAAAGTTCAATCCTGAGCAAAACTTGTAGGCACCCTAGCTATGCACATATGCACAGTATTGTGTGTCAGTACTGTATGAAGTCTGATTCTGATTATTAAGCTGGTGTCCCTTTCTTCCATGGCCCTCTCCTATCAGATTCCTTCTTCTTCAACCCTTTACCTTTTCCACTTATCCCCTCCCAGCTTCTTCCTTCATCTCCCTCCCCCAACCACCCACCTTCACCTTAAATATACCCAATGTGCTGGCACAGGAGAGCATCCAGAAGAGGTTCACGAGAATGATCCCAGGGATGAAAGGGTTAGTGTATGAGGAGCACTTGATGGCTCTGGGCCTGTACTCCCTGGAGCTTAGAAGAATGGGGAGGGCATCCCAGTTAAACCTATCAAATATTGAAAGACATGGATAGAGTGGATGTGCGGAGGATGTCTCCAATAGTGGGGAAGTCTAGAACCAGAAGGCACGGCCTCAGAATAGAAGGATATCCCTTTAGAACAGAGATAGGGAGAAATTCCTTTAGACAGAGAGAGGTGAATCTGTGGAATTCATTGTCATAGACAGCTGTGGAGACTATGTTAATTGGTATATTTAAATGCTCTTGATTAGTGAGGCCATCAAAGGTTATGGAGAGGAGGTAGGAGAATGGGGTTGAGAGGGATAGTAAATCAGCCATGATGGCCCAAATGGCCTTATTCTGCTCTTATGTCTCATGGTCTTATGTTACACACTAGCACCAAATCAATCCCTTTCCAGGGTTCCCAGTCCATTAGCTACTGGCTCTGGTCAAAATGTACATTGTGGTCATTAACACTACTGTGCTGTGATATTAAGAAGTAACAATATTACAATTGTTCAGTGTGTTGCGAAATTTCTAAACTTAATAACATCTATCAATCGCTAACACACATGGAATGAAAACAATTAATATTTTTAAATATCAATAATAATGAAATTATTGTTACACTATCTGTACAACAAACAAAATGAGCATTTTTATTAATGGGCTTAATTTGATGCAATATTAATATGCTTAATATTTCCTTCCAAAGAGGTTAATAACCTCACTCTCTTAATTGAGTTAAACATAAAGAGGTTAACCACATATAATGTGCTTATTAATGCATTATTCACTAACATTATTTTGTTATTGCACGTTGCTACAATACATTTTCAATAATACGATGGCTATTATATCGCAACATTAGTGCAGTTAATGTTACAACTTTACCAGACTGCATTGTATCAATAAAGAAGTCAATAATTGTTTCGAACTTAATACGGTCAATACTATGTTGGAATATTACTACGATCAATAATGTGTTGCAATATTAATTCTATATTGCATTTGCAATATTAATATTGTTTTATTGCTATTTTAACGCAATTAACACGCTGCCATATTAATACGGTGATTGCAGTCATTAATACCACTTTGCGGTATTGTTGCGATAAACATTATTTTAGGAATGACGCGCATTTGGCTGAACTTGTCACATCATGGGACTGTTCCTTTAAAAGATCCAAACAGAACTCTCCCAGCCCTCTCAACTCAGCAGTAATCTGATCCAGAATCTCTTTGGGATGACAAACATCAAAATCAGAAGGGAACATCTATTTACCTGTTTTTTCAGTTGACATGGTCGCTGTGTTAAAATGGGATTTTCAAAAAAAAAATGCAGAAGAAGCCTCACGTTTGTTGAGATTAAAGGAGGGCAAGATCGATAAACAGATAAAATAAATTGCAGTAATCCCTCTGCCTGCCTATATCGTCTAATAGTAAAAACTGTACATGGTCGCACACTCAATCTAACCTGCAAAGCCTGCTTGCCGTTCAGTGGTGGTAGAAGCACAAGAGCCCGCCCTCGTTTGCGAGTAGCCGTTTTGATTGCTCCATCGCCACGTCAATCACAGATTCATCCGCTCTGCCGTCGCCGGAGTCTCGGTTAACCCTTTGGCTGGCTTGCAGAGATGCCAGGCGTACAGAGAGACATAGGCAAAGGACCACTGGAACAAACGGAGGGTATCGCTTCATTTCTCCTTCCTTTGCTTGTTTCAATGTACAAAGAGATTACGGCATATAATCCAAATTCATCTGACGTTTTTGCCCCCATCCTCGAGTTTTCACATGTAGAGTTCACAACTGACCCAGTGCCAAATGCTGTTGATGACAGATGGTTTGGTTTCATGATCGTTTAAAAAAATTCATTATAATTCTATATTATTTATTATTTATAATTTATCCAATTTTTATTAATAATTGTAGAATGTTGTTGCATTTCATTGCGTGTCCTGCCAAAGCAAACAGCAAATTTCTGTACGTAAACACGAGGAATTCTGCAGATGCTGGAAATTCAAGCAACACACATCAAAGTTGCTGGTGAACGCAGCAGGCCAGGCAGCATCTCTAGGAAGAGGTACAGTCGACGTTTCAGGCCGAGACCCTTCGTCAGGACTAACTGAAGGAAGAGCTAGTAAGAGATTTGAAAGTGGGAGGGGGAGGGGGAGATCCAAAATGATAGGAGAAGACAGGAGGGGGAGGGATGGAGCCAAGAGCTGGACAGGTGATTGGCAAAGGGGATATGAGAGGATCATGGGACAGGAGGCCCCAGGAGAAAGACAAGGGGGGGGGGTGGAACCAGAGGATGGGCAAGGGATATAGTCAGAGGGACAGAGGGAGAAAAAGGAGAGAGAGAGAGAAAGAACGTGTGTATATAAATAAATAATGAATGGGATACGAGTGGGTGGTGGGGCATTAGCGGAAGTTAGAGAAGTCAATGTTCATGCCATCAGGTTGGAGGCTACCCAGTCGGAATATAAGGTGTTGTTCCTCAAACCTGAGTGTGGCTTCATCTTTACAGTAGAGGAGGCCGTGGATAGACATATCAGAATGGGAATGGGATGTGGAATTAAAATGTGTGGCCACTGGGAGATCCTGCTTTCTCTGGCGGACAGAGCGTAGGTGTTCAGCGAAACGATCTCCCAGTCTGCGTTGGGTCTCACCAATATATAGAAGGCCACATCGGGAGCACCGGATGCAGTATATCCCCCCAGCCGACTCACAGGTGAAGTGTCACCTCACCTGGAAGGACTGTCTGAGTTGGCTGGGGTGATATACTGCGTCCGGTGCTCCCGAAGTGGCCTATATATTGGTGAGACCCGACGCAGACTGGGAGATCGTTTCACTGAACACCTATGCTCTGTCCGCCAGAGAAAGCAGGATCTCCCAGTGGCCACACATTTTAATTCCACATCCCATTCCCATTCTGACATGTCTATCCACGGCCTCCTCTACTGTAAAGATGAAGCCACACTCAGGTTTGAGGAACAACGCCTTATATTCCGTCTGGGTAGCCTGCAACCTGATGGCATGAACATTGACTTCTCTAACTTCTGCTAATGCCCCACCTCTCCCTCGTACCCCATCCGTTATTTGTTTATATACACACATTCTTCCTCTCTCTCTCTTTTTCTCCCTCTGTCCCTCTGACTACACCTCTTGCCCATCCTCTGGGTTTTTCCCCCATCCCCCTTTTCCTTCTCCCTGGGCCTCCTGTCCCATGATCCTCTCGTATCCCTTTTGCCTATCACCTGTCCAGCTCTTGGCTCCATCCCTCCCCCTCCTGTCTTCTCCTATCATTTTGGATCTCCCCCTCCCCCTCCCACTTTCAAATCTCTTACTAGCTCTTCCTTCAGTTAGTCTTGACGAAGGGTCTCGGCCCAAAACGTCGACTGTAGCTCTTCCTAGAGATGCTGCCTGGCCTGCTGCATTCACCAGCGACTTTGATGTGTGTTGCTTGAGGAAATTTCTGTAAATGATCTGGCAAATAATTCTGATTCCTGATCTTCATTTTCCCTATGGGGCAAACATAGAGGCCATTAATCCCATTCCGACATGTCCGTCCATAACCTCCTCTACTGCCACGATGAGTCCACTCTCACCGTGGAGAAGCAACAACTCATATTCCACCTGGGTAGCCTCCAACCTGATGGCATGAACATCGATTTCTCGAAATTCTAGTACTTTCTCCCCTTCCTTCCTTCTGTCTTATTCCATTCTCCATTCTGGTTTCCCCTCTCAATCCTTCTCCTCAACTACCCATTGGTTCTACAATTTAAATTTGCTCCTTATTTAATCACTTGTCAAAAGAGAAACTAATCTTCCCTTTTGCCCATAGTCCACTCTCTCTTACTGGATTCCTCTTCTTCATCCCTTTACCTCTTCCACCTATCACCTCCCAGCTTTGTACTTTATACCTCCCACCCCCTCCCCACCATCTACCTACCCTCCCACTCACCTGGCTTCAGCTATTAGCTGCCAACTTGGACTCATTCCCCTCCCCTTCTTGTTTTGATTTCTGTCCCCTTCCTTTCCATTACTGAGGAAGTGTCTCAGGCCGAAACATTGACTGTTCATTCCTTTCCGTAGACCCTGCCTCATCAGTATCTACAGAATCTCTTGTGTTTATGGTTTGACCCATCAAGTCTACTGTATCACACTGTGTGCTGGCAATATCAGGACCCAGGTGCGGAGGAAAGGCAGACTTTGATGTAGACATGGCAACAGGAGTTTATTCACAACAATTCCAAAAGGACATCATGGGCTCATAATTGACTGACCTTAACCCTGACCACCCACCTTTAGAAGGTGAGATGAAATGGGAGCATCTCCTCAAGCTAATCTTTGGCCGTGTGGGTTGTCTTAGGGCGCCCCCTTATTCCAAAGACATATCAGTTAGTGGGTTAATTGATCATATATGTGTAATTGTGCAGCATTGGCTTGTTAGGCTGGAAGGGCCAGTTACTGCATGGAATCTCTAAATAAAATTAAGATAAAATAAAATTCCATACTTTGTCTTAAACTGTTGACCAGTTCTGCTGAAACAAGACTTATTAAATAATGTTCATCTCAATTCATTAAGTTAGGAATAGCAAATTTGTAAAAACAAAATCTCAGCTGATTTAGAACCAAAATCAGAATCAGGTTTATTATCACCGGCATGTGTTGAGAAATTTGTTAATTTAGCAGCAGCAGTTCAATACGTAACAGAAGAAGAAAAAAAATGATAAATAAATAAATCAATTACAGTATAAGTATATTGAATAGATTAAAAATCATGCAAAAATAGGAATAATATATATTTAAAAAGTGAGCTAGTGTTCATGGGTTCAATGTCCATTTAGGAATCGGATGGCAGAGGGGAACAAGCTGTTCCTGAATCACGGAGTGTGTGCCTTCAGGCTTCTGTACCTCCTACGTGATGGTAACAGTGAGTAAAGGGCATGCCCTGGGTGCTGGAGGTCCTTAATAATGCACGCTGCCTTTCTGAGATACGGCTCCTTGAAGATGTCCTGGGTACTTTGTAGGCTAGTAGCTAAGATGGAGCTGACTAAATTTACAACCATCTGCAACTTCTTTCAGTCCTGTGCAGTAGACCCCACCCCTCCATACCAGACAGTGATGCAGCTTGTCAGGATGTTCTCTGCAGTACAAATCTCTTCAAACTCCTAATAGTCGCTGTCTTGCCTTTTTTAATGTAGATGAACTGAACACACTGATGAGGGAGAGGGAGAAGTGGAGAGTCCGACTTCGTGCCCGACGCCGGCCCCCTAGGCCTGAGTCGACGTAGTAGTAGTAGTGGCTTCTTTATAACTGCATCGATATGTTGGGTCCAGATTAGGTCCTCAGAGATCTTGACACCCAGGAACTTGAAACTGCTCACTCTCTCCACTTCTAGAGAACACAGAACATAGAAAACGTACAGCACAATACAGGTCCTTCAGCCTACAAAGCTGTGCCGAACATGTCCTTACCTTAGAAATTACCTAGGGTTACACATAGCCCTCTATTTTTCTAAGCTCCATGTACATATCCAGGAGTCTCTTAAAAGACCCTACCATACCCGCCTCCACCACTGTAGCCAACACCCCATTCCACGCACTCACCACTCTCTGCATTAAAAAACTTACCCTGCTATCTTCTCTGTACCTACTTCCAAGCACCATAAAACTGTGCACTCTCGTGTTAGCCATTCAAGCCCTGGGAAAAAGCCTCTGACTATCCACACAATCAATGCCTCTCATCATCTTATACACCTCTATCAGGTCATCTCTAGTCCTCTGTCATTCCAAAGGAAAAAGGCTGAGTTCACTCAACCTATTCTCGTAAGGCATGTTCCTCAATCCAGGCAACATCCTTGTAAATCTCCTTCCAGGAAACATCCTTGTAAATCTTCTGATCCCTCTATGAGGATTGGTATGTGTTCCTTTGTTTTACCCTTCCTGAAGTCCACAATCAGCTCTTTCATCTTACTGACGTTGAGTGTCAGGTTGTTGCTCTGATGCCACCCCACTGGTTGGCATATCTCGCTCCTGTACGCCCTCTTGTCTCCATCTGAGATTCCACCAACAATGGTTGTATCATCAGCAAATTTATAGATGGTATTTAAGCTAAGCTGCACACAGTCATGGGTAAACAGAGAGTAGAACAGTGGGCTAAGCACACATCCCTAAGGTGCACCAGTGTTGATTGTCAGCAAGGAGCATGTGTTATCACCAATCCACACAGATTGTGGTCTTCCTATTAGGAAGTCAAGGATCCAATGCAGAAGGAGGTACAGAGACCCAAGTTCTATAACTTATCAATCAGGATTGTGGGAATGATGGTGTTAAATACTGAACTATAGTCGACGTACAGCATCCTGACATAGGTGTTTGTGTTGTCCAAGTATTCTAAGGCCAAGTGAAGAGCCATTGAGATTACACCTGCCGTTGACCTATTGTGATGATAGGCCAATCACAGTAGGTACAGCTCTTCACTGAGGCAGAAAAGTTCAATCTAGTCATGACCAAACTCTCAAAGCATTTTATCACTGTCAATGTGAATGCTACCTGGTGATAGTCATTAAGGCAGCCCATGTTATTCTTCTTAGGCACAGGTATAATTGTTGCCTTTTTGAAGCAAGTGAAACCCGCAACAGTGAGAGGTTGAAAACGTCCTTGAATACTCCTGCCAGTTGGTTGGCTCAAGTTTTCAGACCCTTACCAGGTACTCCATTGGGGCCTTCCACCTTGCAAGGGTTCACCCTCTTTAGTGAAGTTCCTCAGTCATTTGCCTTCAGACCTATCAATAGTCTGGACTGTAAATGATCCTCTGAAATGACCCAGCCAAAAGCCAACACACCTTGCTGCAGGATCTCAACCAGCTGGAAATTGGCAGATGGAATTTAATGTAGATAAGTGTGAGGTATTGCACTTTTGTAGGATCAACTAGGGTAGGTCTGTACAGTAGGGCACTGAGGAGTATGGAAGATCAAAGGGATCGGGGAATACTGCTGCATAATTCATTGAAAGTGGTTTCACAGATAGATAGGGTCTTAAAGAAAGCTTTTGGCACACATTGGCCTTCATAAGTTATAGTATTGAGTACAGGAGATGGGCTGTTATGCTGACGTTGTTCAAGTCATTGTTGAGGCCTAATTTGGAATATTGTGTGCGGTTTTGGTCATGTACCTACAGGAACATGTAGATAAGGTTAAAAGATTACAGAGAAAATTGACAAGGATGTTGCCAGGTCTGGAAGACTTGAGTTAAAAGGAAAGATTGAATAGGTTAGGACTTTATTCCTTGTAACGTAGGATACAAAATTATGAGGGGGATGGATAGGGTAAATGCAAGCAGGCTTTTTCCACTAAGGTTGGGTTGGACTACAACCAGACGTCATAGTTTAAGGATGAAAGGTGAAAAGTTTAATGGGAACATGAAGGGAAACTTTTTCACTCAGAGGGTCATGAGAGTGTGGAAAAACCTGCCAGCACAAGTGGTGCATGCAAACTTGATTTCAGTGTTTAAGAGGAGCACATGGACGGTAGGGATATGGAGAGCTGTGGTTCCGAAGCAGGTTGATGGGGGCAGTTAGTTTAAATGTTTCAGCAAGGACTAGATGCTGTCCCTGTGCTGTACTTTTCTATGATTCTATTGGTGAGCATGTGTTATGTGGAAAGGCTGAGTGATCTCGGACTTTTCTCTTTGGATAAAAGTCGACGTAGCGCCACAGCTAGAGTGAAGAGCCAGCGCCCTTCTCCCAGAGTGGCAATGGCAACACCAGAGGACGTCACTTTCCGTGAATGGAGTAAACTTTAGGAAGGACTTTCACATTGGAGTGGTAAGTGCCTGGATGGGAGATGGCAGGGGTATTTAATATATCTCAGGTAGCACGGTAGTGTAGTGGTTAGCACAACGCTTTACAGTTGTTGTGACCCAGGTTCAATTCCGCTGCCTGCAAGGAGTTTGTATGTTCTCCCCATCGCCACGTGGATTTCCTCCGGGTGCTCACACATTCCAACGACGTACCATTTGGAGGATGAATTGGTGATTGTAAATTATCCTGTGATTAGACTAGGATTAAATCAGGGGGTCGCTGGGCGGTGCAGCTTGAAGGGCAGAAGGGCCCGTTCCAAGTTGTATCTCAGTATGTAAAAAGTAAACAACTAAATAAATAGATAGAAGAGACGCTTAGATAAGCAGATAGATAAAAGAAAGGAGGGAAGGGATAGATTAATCACGAGGAAGGTTTGTATTTATTTTATTTATTGAGTCACAACACGGAATAGGCCCTTCCAGCCCTTCAAACCATGCTGGCCAGCAATCCCCTGACGCAGTCCTAGTGTAATCACAGGTTAACTTACAATGATCAATTCATCCACCAGGTTAGCAGAACATTGTGGGCCAAAGGGTCAGCACTCTGTTCTACTGTTCTATGTTCAATGTTCAAAAGTATGAAATTCAAGAACAATTAAGGGTGGATATCATTGCCATGACTTCAATATTCAAATTCAAATCCAGATTTAGATTTATTTATTAATCACATGTACATCGAAACATCCAGTGAAATGCATCGTTTGTGTTAACAACCAACACAACATGTGAATATGCTGGGGGCAGCACGCAAGTGTCCCGACACATTCTGGCACCAACATAGCATGCTCACGACGCTCGACAGACCAACACAGAACACAGCAAACCAAAAGACAACAACAGCAACACAAGCCCCATTCCTCCCAGACACGGACACACACACACACACATACACACACACACACACACTAGTCCAATCCGAGAACAGGTCTCAAGACTCCATCTCCTGGCTCGGCCATCTATCTTTGACTCCTGAGCTTCTGTCAACCTTTGGGCTCTGGTCTTTCGCATTGACCTCCAGACTAGCTGATGATGAGACCGCAAACTCCAGGCGAAGTCCAGGATTGAACACTGGGTGCACCAACTGACCAGACCTTGTGCCTCCTGCTCTCAAGGCCTTCGAGCACAGAGCAAATGCAGATGTTCTTCATCACCCGTCTATGTCACTGAAGTTCCAGTGCAGAGCGAAGACCAGGCTGCGGAATTGCTTCATCGCATGCCAATAGCACCGGACTTTAAATGCGGAGCAGAGGACTGGACTGTGGATGTGCTTTGTCAATCATCCTCTTCACTGGACTTTGAAACTGTTACCCAGTGAAAATGACTGACGCTGAGTCACAAACTGAGGGGAAGATTAGGGCATTAGACCGGCGATGAAGCCACACTTTGAAAGCAGGAATACAGATAAAGATGGATGGCGAGGTTTCAGATTAGCACTCCAGAGTGGAGAGTCTAATCATCTGATGAGTAGGCTTCCTGCTGAGCGATGATGACGCACCAGACCATGTACGAACGCAAGATTCATGGAGTACAGAACCCTCAATGAACTGTGAGGGTGGCAGATGGCTCGAGGGACAGGCTGAGAATGTGAATACAGTGCCAGACTGATGAATTTGGTTAAACATTACTCCAAACAAGCAAAGGAATTTTTAAATTCAAACCATTTTAAAATCTATGTCACAATAATCATAAATGCTTCCTTAGCAAGTGCCTGATGTTGACAACCCACCCATGCATTAAATTCTATTTGTTCTTTCTGGCTTGTTGTCAGGAAGCAACATTAACCCTTCCAGACATGTGACCATGTTAACAGTCAGACGCTGGCATCTATGGCAACGGGTGCATCAGAATGAAACATATAACAAGTCCTTTCACTTTCACGGTTGGTTGCTCTCCACAGCATCATCTGCAGAGTGCATTATTTTTAATTTCTGCCAACCTTCTGACATTGTCCACACCATGAACTGAAATAAATAACGGCTTGGTATGACAACTGCACTGCCCGTGACTGCAGGAAGCTGCAGAGAGTTGTGGGCAGAGCTCAGAACATCACAGAAATCAGTCACGGATTATGTCTATATTTCTCACTCCCTCAGTAAAATAGCCAGCATAACCAAAGACCCCACACACCACAGGAATTCGCTCTTCTCCCCCCCCCCCCCCCACCAACCCCATCCCCTACCTTTTATCTGGCAGAAGTTCAGAGTTCAAAGTAAATTTATTATCGAAGTACATATATGTCACCATATACGACCCTGAGGTTCATTTTCATATGGGCGAACTCAGTGAATCGAAGAATCATAATAGAATCAGTTGAAGACTGCTCCCAGCAGGATGGACAACAAACTGTGTAAATCCAAAGAAGAGAAATAATAATAATAATAATAATAAATAAACAAGCAATACATATCGAGAACAGGAGATGAAGAGTCCTTGCAAGGGAGTCCATAAGTTGTGGGAACACTTCAGTGATGGGGCAAGTGAAGCTATCCCCTCTGGTTCAAGAGCACATGGTTGAGGGGTAATAACTGTTCCTGAACCTGGTGGTATGGGCACTAAGGCTCCCGTACCTTCTTCCTGATGGTAGCAGCAAGAAGAGAGCATGGCCTGGATGCTGGGGTCCTTGACGTTGGATGCTGCTTTCCTGCAACAATGCTCCGTGTAGGTGTGCTCAATGGTGGGGAGGGCTTTGTCCGAGATGGACTGAGTCCTATCCATTTTCTTTTGTAGGATTTTCCATTTGAGGGCATTGGAATTTCTGTAGCAGACCATGACACAGCCAGTCGATACTCTCTGCACCGCACATCTTTAGAAGCCTGTCAAAGATCTAAATGTCATGCTAAATCTTTGCAAACTTCTAGGTGGAGACATGGAACATAGAACATAGAAATCTACAGCACATTACAGGCCCTTCAGCACACAATGTTGAACTGACCATGAAGCTATTTCAAGAAACTGCTTAGAATTACCCTACCACATAGCCCTCTATTTTTCTAAGCTCCATGTACCTATATAAGAGTCTCCATCACTCTAAGGAAGAAAGGCTAAGTTCATTCAAACTATTCTCTTAAGGTACGCTCTCTAATCCAGGCAATATCCTTGTAAATACCTTCTGCACTCTCTCTATAGTATCCACATCCTTCCTGTAGTGAGGTGACTAGAACTGACCACAGTACTCCGAGTGGGATCTGACCAAGGTTTTATATAGCTGTAACATTACCTCACGGCTCTTGAACTCAATCCCACAGTTGATGAAGGCCAACACACCATACACCTTCTTAACAACACTGTTAACCTGCGCAGCAGCTTTGAGTGTCCTATGGACACGGTCTCTCTGATCTTCCACACTGACAAGAGACTTACCATTAATAATATATTCTGTCTTCAAATTTGACCTTCCAAAATGAATCGCTTCACACTTATTTAGTTGAATTCCATCTGCCACTTCTCAGCCCAGTCCTGCATCCTATCGATGTTGTACTGTAAACTTTGACGAACCTCCAGACTATCCACAACACCACCAACTTCTGCATCTTCAGCAAACTTACTAATCCACCCTTCTACTTCTTCATCCAGATCATTTATAAAAATCACAAAGAGGAGGGATCCCAGAACAGATCCCTGTGGAACATTGCTGGTCACGGACCTCCATGCAGAATATGAACCGCCTACAACCAACTTTTGCCTTCCGTGGTCAAGCCAATTCTGGATCCACAAAGCAAGTTCTCCTTGGATCCCATGCCTCATTACTTTCTGAATGAGCCTTGCATGGGGAACCTTATCAAATGCCTTACTGAAATCCATATACACTACATCCACTGCTCTATCTTCATCGATGTGTTTTGTTACATCAGGCCCATAAGGCACGACCTGCCCTCGACAAAGCCATGCAGACCATCCCAAATCAGATTATGTCTCTCCAAATGCTGAGACACTGATGAACTTTCTCCGTAATGACACTTACATGCTGGCCTCAGGGCAGACCCTCTGAACTGAGAATACCGAGGAATTTATAGCTGCGGGCACTGGCACCTCTGATTCCCTGATACAAACACCTGAAAGCAAATACCAACGGTCACAAGGACAACTCCTATCCCACAGTTATAAGACTACTGAATGGTTCCCTAGCACAATAAGATGGGATCTTGATCTCATAATCTGCCCTGTTTTGATCTTCCACCTTATTGATGTTCTACCTTATCTTCTACCTTGTTATCATCATGAGACATGATAGAGGTGTACAAGATATTAAGAGGAATAGATAGAGTGGGCAGCCAGTGCCTCTTCCCCAGGGCACCACTGCTCAATGCAAGAGGACATGGCTTTAAGGTAAGGGGTGGGAAGTTCAAGGGGGATATTAGAGGAAGGTTTTTTACTCAGAGAGTGGTTGGTGCGTGGAATGCACTGTCTGAGTCAGTGGTGGAGGCAGATACACTCGTGAAATTTAAGAGACTACTAGACAGGTATATGGAGGAATTTAATTTGGGGGCTTATTTGGGAGGCAGGGTTTGAGGGTCGGCACAACATTGTGGGCTGAAGGGCCTGTACTGTGCTGTACTATTCTATGTTCTAAAGGACATCTATGTTCTATGTTTACTTGCTCTGCAGATTCTATGTAGCTGTTCTACCCCAATACAGGGTGAATGGGGTGTCACTGAGGGGTAGCACCTGTGGTGAGGGGCTTGTCATGTCCATTCTGGGGCAGCTCTTATCTGTGTCTCCAAGTAGCTGTTTTCATGTGACAGTGACTGCACCCCGGTACACCGCTTCGACAGGCAGGCTACACCGGGGGAGGGTAGCCAGTGGGCTGAGGTCCCAGCATGCGAAGTCTGCTCCAGTGGACTGGGCGGGTGAGATCAACAGTGGGATCCAAAGGCCAGGAAGACGTACTGCAGCAGTTCAGGGAGAGCGAAGAGCACAGGACATGTCATGGTCACCCACTGCAACCAACAGCGACCCCTGTTTGCGACGCTTGTTCATGCCACTGGACCGAGAATCCTGAGGTCAGGAAAGTGGAAATAGCCCAGTGCAACTTTAAAAACTTTCCTGCACGGGTATCCTGACATCAGCGGACACCAGCACCATCAGCCTGATCTGACCTTTATGAACATTATACGGGGTCCTGATGAAGAGCCTAGGCCCAAAACATTGACTGTCCATAGACACTGTCCATCCTGCTGAGGTCCTCCAGCGTCGTGCCTGATTTGTTCTTTTATTTTGTGTGTCGGATGTTTGATATTTTCTTTGAATGGATTCCATGGTATTTCTTTGTTTTGTGGCTGTCAGCGGGAAGACAAGTCACAGGGTTGTTTACTTCACACATACTTTGATCATAACTGTACTTTGAACCTTCGAATCTTCTGAATTTTTAGAAGGACTTACGGGGATGTTGCCATGACTTGAGGGCCTGAATTACAAGGAGAGGTTGCATAGACCCTGGAATTCCTGGGAGGGAGGAGATTGCAGCCTGACCTCATAGACGTATATAATAAACAGGGTGAAAGCACATGGTCTTTTTCCCAGCGAGTGGTTGCTAAACACAGGAGGCAATAGGGTTAAGAACAGAGGTGAGAGATTAAAGGGAGATCAGGAGCAGCTTCTTCACACAAAAGGCGGTGCATATTTGTAATGAACTGCCAGAAACAATGGTTGAGCCGGGCATGTTAGCAACATTTGAATGTCATCTGGATAAGTAACATCGCTGGAGGAGGTTCTGAATTCACTGGGGCTGTACTCCATGAAGTTTAGAATGAGAGGGGATCTCATTGCTATTGAAAGGCCTCGATAGAATGGATGTGGGGAGGATATATCCCATAGTGGGGGAGTGTAGGACCCAAAGGCACAGTTTCAGATGAGAAGGACATACTGAGAACAGAGATGAGGAGCATCTATTTAGGCAGAGGGAGGCAAATCTGTGGAATTTGTTGCCACAGGTGTATATTCAAAGCAGAGGTTGATTAATTAACCCCTAATTAGTAAGGGTGTCAGGGGTGACAGAGAGAAGGCAGGAAACTGGGTTTGAGAGGGAAAGTAAATCAGTCCTAATGGAGCAGACTCAATGGGCCAAATTGCCAAATTCTGCTCCTATGTCTTATGGCCAAGAGCGGGCAGATGGGATTATTTGGGCCAAAGGGCCTGTTTAACTCTGTGATTGTATGAGGTTGTCTCTCATTTCTATAAGCTCTAGAGAAAGCAGGCCTGGACTGTCACAGAAACATAGAAATCTACAGCACACTACAGGCCCTTCGGCCCACAATGCTGTGCTGACCATGTAACCTACTCCAGAAGCTGCCTAGAATTTCCCTACCGCATAGCCCTCCATTTTTCTAAGCTTCATGTACCTTCTAAGAGTCTCTGAAAAGACCCTATTGTATCTGCCTCTACCACCATCACTGGCAGTGCATTCCACACACCCACCACTCTCTGTGTGAAAAACCTACCTCTGACATCCCCCTTGTACCTACTTACAAGCGTCTTAAAATGATGTCTCCTCATGTTAGCCATTTCAGCCTCTGACTATCCACACGATCAATGTCTCTCATCTTATACACCTCTATCAGGTCATGTCTCATCCTCCGTCGCTCCAAGGAGAAAAGGCCGAGTTCACTCAACCTGTTTTCATAAGGCATGCTCGCCAATCCAGGCAACATCCTTGTAGGTCCCCTCTGCACTCTGTCTATAGTATCTCAATGAATGTCCCCTGAAATAACCACGTAGTGAATCTCAGTTTCTTATATATCAAAACAACCTTCTTGAGAACAATAAAAACAATACTTACAGAAGTGGCTCTTAGTTGCACTCTCCCAATAGCAGTAAACATAGAACATAGAATAGTACAGCACAGTACAGGCCCTTTGGCCCACAATGTTGTGCCGACCCTCAAACCCTGCCTCCCATATAAGCCCCCACCTTAAATTCCTCCATATACCTGTCTAGTAGTCCCTTAAACTTCACTAGTGTATCTGCCTCCACCACTGACTCAGGCCGTGCATTCCACGCACCAACCACTCTCCGAGTAAAAAACCTTCCTCTAATATCCCCCTTGAACTTCCCACCCCTTACCTTAAAGCCATGTCCTCTTGTATTGAGCAGTGGTGCCCTGGGGAAGAGGCGCTGGCTATCCACTCTATCTATTCCTCTTATTATCTTGTACACCTCCATCATGTCTCCTCTCATCCTCCTTCTCTCCAAAGATTAAAGCCCTAGCTCTCTTAATCTCTGATCACAATGCATACTTTCTAAACCAGGCAGCATCCTGGTAAATCTCCTCTGTACCCTTTCCAATGCTTCCACATCCTTCCTATAGTGAGGTGAAACCTTTAAATTTCGCAGCAAAACGTGGCACAGTGG
Organism: Mobula birostris; assembly: GCF_030028105.1. Classification (NCBI taxonomy): domain Eukaryota; kingdom Metazoa; phylum Chordata; class Chondrichthyes; order Myliobatiformes; family Myliobatidae; genus Mobula; species Mobula birostris. The sequence goes on from NC_092374.1 coordinate 202,365,909, forward strand.
CATGCTGGGTAGCATAACGCTGTTACAGTGCCAGTGAGCTGGGATCAATTCCTGCTGCTTTCTGTTAGGATTTAGTAAGTTCTCCCTGGGACTGCAGGGGTTCCCTCTCACATTGCACAGATACACTGGTTAGTTGTGAACGCTGGAAGAGTTGACACTCATGGGCTGCCCTCAGCATGTACGGATCGGGAGGTTAATTGGTCACAGGGTGTGATTGAGTTCTGTGGGATTGTTAGGCCAGGAGGGGCTGTTGCTGCCAGTATCCCGAAATAAATAAACGAGCTAAATAAAAACCATGTACAGTACTCCAGGTGGTGTCTCACTGCGATGCTGCAGATATGCAGCAAGATATATTCATTCCTGCCCTCCTCTCCTCTCACAGAAGGGGTCTGCATGTAATTTGTCTTCCAGCCTCACCATGAGCTCCTTCTCCTTGGAGAGACATTCAGCACAGACAAGCGGCTGCAGAAACCCCCGTCGCTCTTCAGATTTTAATTAGAACATTATTGTAGAGAGGGCTTCGGCCATTTGTACCTGATGAGCATGTGTGTGTGCGTGTTTGTGTCTGTCTGTCTGTCTGTGGGTGTGCGTGTATATGTGTGTGTCTTTGTGTGTGTGTGTGTGTGTGCACATCTGGTTGTGAGTGTATGTATCTAAGTCTGTGGGTGTGTGTGTGTATATGTGTTCAGTTGTCTGCGTGTGTGTGTGTGTGTGTGTGTGTGTGTGTGTGTGTGTGTGTGTGTGTGTGTGTGTGTTTGTGTGTGTGTGTGTGTGTGTGTGTGTGTGTGTGTGTGTGTGTATATGTGCCTGGCTGTGTGTGTGTCTGATTGTGAGTGTGTGTGTCTAAGTCTGTGCATGTGTGTGTGTAAGTGAGTGTCCAAGTGTCCGTGTCTAAGTCTGTGTGTGTGTGTGTGTGTGTCTGGTTGTGAGTATGTTTGTGTGTGTGTGTGTGTGTGTGTGTGTGTGTGTGTGTGTGTGTGTGTGTGTGTATGTGTGTGTGTGTCTGGTTGTGAGTGTGTGTGTGTTTGTGTGTGTGTGTGTGTGTGTGTGTGTGTGTGTGTGTGTGTATGTGTGTATGTGTATGTGTGTCTGGTTGTGAGTGTGTGCGTGTGTGCGCAAGTGTGTCTCTGTGTATGTCTGGTTGTCTGTGTGTGTGTGTGTGTGTGTGTATGAGAGAGAAAGAGAGACAACGAAGCTGATTGCATGTGGTACACATCGGAAGTGTCAGCTGTGGCTCAGTGGGTAGCTCTTGTAGCTCTGAGTCAGATCAAGGGTTCAAATCCAACAAGGGAAAGCTTGGGTGGGAAGCTCTCCCACTGCTGTGTGGAGAGAATAGTATATTGCCAAATCACTGGCTCTCAGTGAATACACAAAACACTACACCCCCATCATCCAGGCCATGCTCTCTTGTCACTGCTGCCATCAGGATCCTCAGGTCCCACACTGCTAGATTCGGGAACAGTTATTACCTTTCAGCCTTCAGATCCCTAAACCAGCGTGCAGAACTTCACTCAGCTCAACATTGAAATGACTCCATAACCTACAGACTCACCTTCAAGGACATAGCAACTCACTTCTCAGATTCATTTATTTATTTATTTATTTATTATTATTTATGTATTTGTACAGTTTGTCATCTTTTGCAGATTGGTTCTTTGTCAGTATTTATTTGTGTATAGTTTTACATTGGTTCTATTATATTTCCTTGTTCTACTATAAATGCTCAAAGTTCAAAGTTCAAAGTACAAGTATATCACCATACAGAACCTGAGATTCATTTTCTTGTGGGCATACTCAGTAAATCCAAGAAACACGATCGAATCAATGAGAGACTGCACCCAACTGGACAGACAAACAATCAATGTGCAAAAGACAACAAACTCTGCAAGTACAGTCCAAAAAGAAGATAATAATCATAAGTAAATAAGCAATAAATATGAGATGACGAGTCCTTGAAAATGGGACACTTTAGTGATGGGGCGAGTGATACTGAGTGAAGTTACCCCCTTGATTGAAGATCCTGATGATTGAGGGATAATAACTGCTGCTGAACCTGGTGGTGTGGGACCTGAGGCTCCTGTACCACATTCCTGATAGCAGCAGTGAGAACAGAGCACGTCTTGGGTGGTGGGAGTCCTTGATGATGGATGCTGCTTTCCTTTGACAGTGCTCCATGTTGATGAGCTCAGTGGTGGGATGGACTGCACCCATGATAGATTGGGCCACCTCTAGAATGGAGATGAGAGAGGGCTTCATTGCTGCAGATGGCCATGAAGGCTAAGCCATTTGGTATATTTAAAGTGGAAGTTGATAAGTTTTTGATAATATGGAGATGAAGGGTAAGAGAGGAAAAGTAAATCAATCATGAGTAAACGGTTGAGCAAATACAGTGGGCTGAATGGACTAATTCTGCTCCTAGGCCTCATGGTTTTACGACTATAAGACCAAGAGATATAGGAGCCCATCGAGTCTGCTCCGCCATTTCATCATGACTGATCCAATTATCCTGTCAGTTCCAATCTCCTGCCTTATGGCCTTATAGTCTGCAGCGGCCAGGTCATTAGGTATAAGTATTTAAAGGGGAGGTTGATAAGTTCTTAGTTAGTCAAGGCATCAAAGATTACAGAGGGAAGGCTGGAGAATGGGGTTGAGAGAGATAATCAATCAGTCATGATAGACTGGTGGAGCAGACTCAATCGGCCAAATTGCCTAATTCTGCTCCTTTGTCTAATGGAAATGATCTATGATATCAACAGATCAAGAATCGATTGTATCATGAATGATTCATCCCTATCTAATTACGTAGTCAACAGTTGATCATCAATAGAGGTCATCAGTTAAATCTATTACCTCGTCACCTATTCTGTTATCTCCTCACACTATTGTGTAGTTAACAGATGCTCCCTGACAATACCAGATTATTAACACATGCCCTTTCACTCCGCGGATCAGTAACAGCTTCCTTTGCATACTATATCATTAACTGTTGCCAGTTCATCACGAACCTGGGCATTTGCTGCGGGCTGTCCTGTGATGATCCCAATGCAGTCTTTCAGCCGCAGATGTTCAGCATCACAGCTGCTGCTTGATGCCCTCAGCCCTTCCAGCAGTTTGACTTTGGCCCCAGAATACCGCATCAGCTCTCCCTTGTGGCCATCTTTTAACTGGTGGGCACTGAAGCCAGGGTGGTAGAAGGTGATACGATCGGTGTTTGGGGGGAGAGGGGGGAATGCAGTGAAATCCCGGGTTGTAGAAGGTAGTATGATCAGAGATGGGGGCATGCGAAGGCCTTGCTGAGTATGGTAAAGGAAATCCCCAAGGCATTCTTCAATTATGTGAAGAACAAATGGATGACAGGAGTGAAGGTAGGACCGATTAGAGATACAGGTGGGAAGATGTGCCTGGAGGCTGTGGAAGTGAGCGAGATCCTCAATGAATACTTCTCTTCGGTATTCACCAATGAGAGGGAACTTGATGATGGTGAGGACAATATGAGTGAGGTTGATGTTCTGGAGCATGTTGATATTAAGGGAGAGGAGGTGTTGGAGTTGTTAAAATACATTAGGACGGTTAAGTCCCCGGGGCCTGACGGAATATTCCCCAGGCTGCTCCACGATGTGAGGGAAGAGATTGCTGAGCCTCTGGCTAGGATCTTTATGTCCTCATTATCCACAGGAATAGTACCGGAGGATTGGAGGGAAGTGAATGTCCCCTTGTTCAAAAAAGGTAGTAGGGATAGTCCGGGTAATTATAGACCAGTGAGCCCAACGTCTGTGGTGGGAAAGCTGTTGGACAAGATTCTTAGAGATAGGATCTCTGGGTATTTAGAGAATCATGGTCTGATCAGGGACAGTCAGCATGGCTTTCTGAAGGGCAGATCATGTCGAACAAGCCTGATAGAGTTTTTTGAGGAGGTGACCAGGCATATAGATGAGGGTAGTGCAGTGGATGTGATCTATATGGATTTTAGTAAGGCATTTGACAAGGTTCCACACGGTAGGCTTATTCAGAAAGTCAGAAGGCATGGGATCCAGGGAAGTTTGGCCAGGTAGATTCAGAATTGGCTTGCCTGCAGAAGGCAGAGGGTCATGGTGGAGGGAGTACATTCAGATTGGAGGATTGTGACTAGTGGTGTCCCACAAGGATCTGTTCTGGGACCTCTACTTTTCGTGATTTTTATTAACGACCTGGATGTGAGGGTAGAAGGGTGGGTTGGCAAGTTTGCAGACGACACAAAGGTTGGTGGTGTTGTAGATAGTGTAGAGGATTGTCGAAGATTGCAGAGAGACATTGATAGGATGCAGAAGTGGGCTGAGAAGTGGCAGATGGAGTTCAACCCGGAGAAGTGTGAGGTGGTACACTTTGGAAGGACAAACTCCAAGGCAAAGTAAATGGCAGGATACCTGGTAGTGTGAAGGAGCAGAGAGATCTGGGGATACATGTCCACAGATCCCTGAAAGTTGCCTCACAGATGGATGGAGGAGTTAAGAAAGCTTATGGGGTGTTAGCTTTCATAAGTCAAGGGATAGAGTTTAAGGGTCGCGATGTAATGATGCAGCTCCATAAAACTCTGGTTAGGCCCCACTTGGAATACCGTGTCCAGTTCTGGTCGCCTCACTATAGGAAGGATGTGGAAGCATTGGAAAGGGTACAGAGGAGATTTACCAGGATACTGCCTGGCTTAGAGAGTATGCATTATGATCAGAGATTAAGGGAGCTAGGGCTTTACTCTCTGGAGAGAAGGAGGATGAGAGGAGACATGATAGAGGTATACAAGATATTAAGAGGAATAGATAGAGTGGATAGCCAGTGCCTCTTCCCCAGGGCACCACTGCTCAATACAAGAGGACATGGCTTTAAGGTAAGAAGTGGGAACTTCAAGGGGGATATTAGAGGAAGGTTTTTTACTCAGAGAGTGGTTGGTGCGTGGAATGCACTGCCTGAGTCAGTGGTGGAGGCAGATACAGTAGTGAAGTTTAAGAGACTACTAGACAGGTATATGGAGGAATTTAAGGTGGGGGGTTATATGGGAGGCAGGGTTTAAGGGTCGGCAGAACTTTGTGGGCCGAAGGGCCTGTACTGTGGTGTACTATTCTATGTTCTATGTTCTAAATGCAGTGAAATCCCAAGTGGTAGAAGGTGGTATAATCGGTGATGGGGGTCGAATGCAGTGAAATTCAGGTGGGCTGTTTCAGGGTGGATGGTGACAAGCTTCTCGGGCACTCTCGGATCTGTAGCCATCCCAGCAAGTGGACAATGTTCCATCAATGACCAACTTCAATAGCGTCACTCAACTTCGCTCATCCCATCACTGAATTGTTTCCACAACCTATGGACTCACTTTCAAGGATTCTTCATCTCTTGTTGTCGATAGTTATTGCTTATTTATTTATTATTATTATTCCCCCCCCCCCCTTTTATATTCGTGCAGTTTGTTGTCTTTTGCACATTGGTAGTTTGTTTGTCCCGGTGGGTAGAGTGTGTCATTGATTCTATTGCGCTTCTTTGAATTACGGTGAATGTCTGCAAGAAAATGTATCTTTGGGTTGTATGTGGTGGCATATATGCATTTTGATAATAAATTAGCCATGATCACAGTGAATGGCGGTGCTGGTTCGAAGGACCAAATGGCCTACTCCTGCACCTATTGTCTATTGTCTATTGTAAATTTACTCTGAACTTTGATCAGGGACTGCAGAGAATTGTCATGCTGCTGAGTGTCATGAGGTGAATCACTCAGCCTCTGAAATGGTCTTGGAGCATGGATATGGCTGCTGTAAAGCGGAGAAAGAATTAGCCTGGGACAGCCTGTCGTTTTGGCCACCACATCATAACATTGTCATCACAGTGACAGACACAAGCAATTCTGCAGATGCTGGAAATCTTGACTAGCACGTGCAAGATGTTGGAGAAACTCAACAAGTCAGGCAGCGTCTATGGAGAGGAATAAACAGTCCATAGGAGACTCAAAGTTCCTACGCAGGTTGACTCTGTAGTTAAGGTGGTATACGGTGTATTGGCCTTCATCAACTGTGGGACTGAGTTTAACAGCCGAGAGGTAATGTTGCAGCTATATAGGACCCTGGTCAGACCCCACTTGGAGTACTGTGCTCAGTTCTTATCGCCTCACTACAGGAAGGATGTGGAAACCGTAGAAAGGATGCCGAAGAGATTTACAAGGATGTTGCCTGGATTGGGGAGCATGCCTTATGAGAACAGGTTGAGTGAACTGGACCTTTTCTCCTTGGAGCGACGGAGGATGAGAGGTGACCTTAGAGATGTACAAGATAATGAGAGGCATTGATCATGTGGGTAGTCACAGGCTTTTTCCCAGGGCTTAAATGGCTAGCACGAGAGGGCATAGTTTTAAGGTGCTTGGAAGTAGGTACAGAGGAGATATCAGGGGTAAGTTTTTTACGCAGAGAGTGGTGAGTGCATGGAATGGGCTGCCGGCGACGGTGGTGGAGGCAGATACAATAGGGTCTTTTAAAAGACTCCTGGACAGGTATATAGAGCTCAGAAAAATAGAGGGCTATGGGTAACCTTAGGTAATTTCTCAGGTAAGGACATGTTCGGCACAGCTTTGTGGGCCGAAGGGCCTGTATTGTGCTGCAGGTTTTCTGTTTCTATGTTTCTAGTCGGTGTTTCGAGCTTAGTCTCTTCTTCAGGACTGGAAAGGAAGGGGAATAAGACAGAATAGGAAGGTGAGGAAGCAGAGGGAGTAGGAACTGGCAGGAGATTCCCAAGAAGGATAGTGACTGAAGTAGCAAGCATGTGGTTGAAGAGTTAGGGAACAGCAGAGATCATGGAGGTGGGGGCGGTGCAGCAGAGAGAGAGGGTCTCACTGTACTCCCATTGAGGGCAGGAGGAAATCTTTTCCAGGGTAGGCATACTTCAAAGGGACTATGCAGTGGAGCAGCAAATCGTAGACAGAAGAGAGACTCACAAAACCTGCCAATTATTTCTTGTAACTCCGGTAGTTAATGCACAAAGATAGTTATTATGAGCCCAGTTAATTTAATCCACATTGATAGAGTGGATGTGGAGAGGATGTTTGCTACGGTGGGAGTGCCTAAAACAGCCTCAAAATAGAGGGGCGTCCTTTTAGCATGGAAGTAAGGAGGAATTTCTTTAGCCAGAGAGCGGTGAATCTGTGGAATTCGTTATCACAGGTAGCTGTGGAGGCTGTATGTATATTTAAGGCAGAGCTTGATAAATTCTTGATTGGTCAGGGCATGAAGGGACACGGGGCAAAGCCAGGAGATTGGAGCTGAGAGGGAAATTGGATCAGCCATGATGAAATGGTGGAGCAGACTCGATGGGCCAAATGGCCTAATTCTGCTCCTATATCTTATGGTCTTATTATCGTGCGTAACTCTCACCGAAACTCTCAGAGACAACAATCAAGTACGAAGGAAACTAACTTGTTAACCGAGGTCTGAACACAAATACACCCCTCAGCAATCTCAGGCAGCAAATGTTAAACATTAGATGGCAGAGTTCAGGTCTGCCAGAATATAAAGTAAGGTCAGAGTGACTCCAGAACATGAAGAAAAGCATTTAAAATAGGCCCGGTGTGTTTTTCCCTCAGTAAGGTCAGCATACAGAAGGGATGATGAATGTGGGAATGATTGACCGAGTGAGGAGGTTGAGATTCAATGTATATTTTCCAAAATGGTGAGTCCCGATGTTACAGAGAGTGATCAGCTCAATTGAGGAACTTTGTTAATGTGTTATCTCCAAGTTCCTTCCATTAATCACGTGCCTCAGTTTGAAAAGTATGATCTACCATGCTTGCCAATTCCTCCATGGCCTCACTCGCCCTCCATCTAGTCCAGAGATCTTCTCATTGCTGTTCTCTTGCTCATCCAAGTCCGTTGCTCCATGTTACACACACAAAACGCTGGAGGAACTCCTGCCGAAGGGTCTCGGCTCAAGACGTCGACCGTACTTTTTCTATAGATGCTGCCTGGCCTGCTGAGTTCCTCCAGCATTTTGTGTGTGTCATTGGTTCCATGTGTTAGCAGTGGGCCACGGCTGGCAACATTGAGCCACGATATACATTCAGTGGCCCCTTTATTAGGTACCTCCTGCAGTGAGTGCATGTTCATGGTCTTCTGCTGCTGTAGCCCATCCACTTCAATGTCCAACGTGTTGTGTAATTAAAGATGCTCCCCTGCACATTACTGTTCTAACACGTGGTTATTTGACTTACTGTCGTCTTCCAGTCAGCTTGAACCAGTCTGGCCTTTCTCCTCTGACCTCTCTCAATTACAAATCATTTTTGCCCACTCACTGTATTTTTTGTTGCTTTTCACACCATTCCTGTAAACTCTGGAGACTGTTGTGTGTGAAAATTCCAGGAGTAAGCAGTTTCTGAGATACGCATACTGCTCCATCTGGCACAATCATTCCATGATCAAAGTCACTTCGATCACAATTTTTTTCCCATTCTGATATTTGGTCTGAATAACAACTGAACCTCTTGACTATGACTTTTATGCATTAAGTTTCTACATGTGATTGGCTGATTAGATGTTTGCATTAGTGAGCAGTTGTACCTAATAAAATGGTCACTGAATGTTGGAATTTAAAGAGCAGACGCAGTTCAAGAAGTTCAAAGCATATTTATTATCAAAATACTTACATGTCACCTACCCTGAGGTTCATTTTCATGCAAGCATTTCCTTGATTTCTTCATTTGTAGACCCCAGTTAGTTCAGATTGGCAGCAACATCTCCTCCACAATTTCCATCAGCTGAGTTGCACCACAAGGCTGCGTGCTTTGCTTGCTTTATACTCTATTGCTGTAGTTAGCTGTGAGACGAAACAGGTCCAATGCCAGATTTAAGTTTGCTGATAACACAGTTGTTGCTGGCCGAATCAAAGGTAGTGATGAATCAGTATACAAGAGGGAGATTGAAAATCTGGCTGGAAAACAATGACTCAATTAATGTTAGCCAGACCAAGGAGCTGATTATTGACTTCAAGAGGATGAGGCAACCAGAAGTCCATGAGTCAGTCCTCACTGGGGGATCAGAGGTGGAAAGCAAATTTAATTATTTCAGAAGATATTAAGAAAACATGGCAGCACTTCTACTTCCTTAGAAGTTTGTGAAGATTCAGCATGACACCTGAAACTTTGACAAACATCTATAGAAGTTTTGCTGGAGAATATATTGGCTGATTGCATCACAGCCTGGTATGGAAATACCAATGCCCTTGAACAGGAAATCATGCAAGAAGTAGAAAATATGTCCCAGACCATCATGGATAAAACCGTCCTAACTATTGTGCACATCTACAGGGAAGCAGCATCCACCATCAAGGTCCCAACATTCAGGTCATGCTCTCTTCTCGCTGCGGCCACCAGGAAAAAGGTACAGAAGCCTCAGGACTCTCATCACCAGAGTCAGGAACAGTTATTACCCTTCAACTATCAAGCTCTTGAACCAGGGGGAATAACCTCCTAACTTCAGTGAACTGTTCCAACAACTTATAGACTACTTTTAAGGACTCTTCATCCCATGTTCTTGATGTTCATTGTTTATTTATTTGTTATTATTATTTCTTTGTAGATATACAATCAATCTACTGTACGTTATTGTGTTTTAGTGCTGCACCAGAGCTGGAGTAACAATTACTTCATTATCCTTTACAAATGTGTACTGAAAATGACATTAAGCAGTCCTGAATCTAGAATCTTGAATCAGAAAAGAACAATGAAAGAATATTTTTGTTAGACATGTTATCTCTGTTTCTCTATCAAGGAGGAGGAGAGTCAGAATCAGGTTTATTATCACCGGCGCTTATCGTGAAATTTGTTAATTTACAGCAGCGGTTCAATGCAATACATAATATAGAAGAACTAAAATAAATAAGTAAATCAGTTACAGTATACGTATACTGAATAGATTAAAAATCATCCAATAACAGACATAATATACATTAAAAAAGTGAGGCAGTGTTTGCAGGTTCAATGTCCATTTAGGAATCAGTTGTATCATCAGCAAATTTATAGATGGTATTTGAGCTATGCCTAGCCACACAGTCATGGGTATGGAGATAACAGAGCAGTGGGCCAGTGTTGATCGTCAGCAAGGAGGAGATATTATCACCAATCCTCATAGATTGTGGTCTTCCAGTTAGGAAGTCAAGGATCTGATTGCAGAGGGAGGTACAGAGGCCCAGGTTCTATAACTTCTTCACACAGAGAGTGGTGAATCTGTGGAATTCTCTGCCACAGGAAACAGTTGAGGCCAGTTCATTGGCTATATTTAAGAGGGAGTTAGATATGGCCCTTGTGGCTACTGGGGTCAGGGGGTATGGAGGGAAGGCTGGGGTGGGGTTCTGAGTTGGATGATCAGCCATGATCATAATAAATGGCGGTGCAGGCTCGAAGGGCCGAATGGCCTACTCCTGCACCTATTTTCTATGTTTCTATAACATCTCAATCAGGATTGTGGGAATGATGGTTTTAGATGCTGAGCTATAGTTGATGAACGACATCCTGACAGAGGTGTTTGTGTTGTCCAGGTGGTCTATGGCCGTGTGAAGAGCCATTGAGGTTGTGTCTGCTGTTGACCTATTGTGGCAATAGTCAAATTGCACTGGGTCTAGGTCCTTGCTGAGGCAGGAGTTGACCAGCTGTCCTATTGAACCTGCTCTGCCATTCACTATGATTATGACAGCTCTGTCCATGGACTGAGCTCCACTACCAACCTGTCTTTTCCCTGTAACCCTTATCTCTCCTGCTCTGCCAATATCTATCTGTATCTTAAATACACTTAATGAGGTAGCCTCTACTGCCTCCCAGAGGAGAGAATTCCAAAGATTCACTTTCCCCTGTGAAAAGCAGTTTCTTCTCATCTCCATCCTAAATCTAGTCCTCGTCTCACTTACCAGTGGATGCCACTTTCCTGCTTCTATCTCATCTATCCCTTTCATAATTTAACATTTTTCAGTAAGATCCCTTCTTATTCTTCCTTCACTGCCGCTAAATAACCTGCTGAGTTTTTCCAGCATTTCCTGTTGGAATTGGCTCTGGACTTCAGGAAGGGGAAGTCAGGAGGGCACACACCAGCCGTCTTCAAGGGATCAGAAGTGAGCAGTCTCAGGCTCCTGGGTGTCAACATCTCTGAGGATCCGTCCTGAACCCAACATTTTGATGCAGTTGCAAAGAATGCACTGTATTTCATGAGGAGTTTGAGGAGATTCGGTATGTCACCAAAGACACTCATAAGTTTCTACAGACGTACCATGGAGAGCAGATTCTCACCCACTGCATCAATGTCTTGTATGGGATGGGGGTGGGGTGTGTTATCACTGCACAGGATCAAAATAAGCTGCAGAAAGTTGTAAACTCGATCAGTTCCATCATCGGCAAGAGCCTCCCCAGCATCCAGAACACCCTCAAGGAGCAACATCTCAAAAACGTGGCGTCCATCATTAAGGAACCCCATTGCCCAGGACATACTCTCTTCGGATTTCTACCATCAGAGAGAAGGTACAGGAGCCTGAAGGCACACACTCAGTGATCCAGGAAAAGTTTCTTCCCCTCTGCTGTCAGATTTCTGAATGGACATTGAACCCATGAACACTACCTCACTATTTTTTTCTATATATATTTCTTACTGTAATTTACAGTTTTTATAATTATGTATTGCTGTTGCATAACAGCACATTTCATGACATAAGCCAGTGGTATTAAACCTGATTCTGATTCTGATTCTGCTGAGAATGAGACGTGCTGCCACCTTAGCATTCTGAACTGCATCAAGCACGGACCCAGAATTACACCTCATACATTAAACCTTTCATTCCAGGGATAGTTCCTGTGAGCCCCAGGATCGTCTCCAGGGCCAGCATATCTTTCCTTAGGTCCAGAGCTGAAAATTGCTGAGAATTTTCCAAATATGGTCTGGCTAACAATTTTCAAGCTTCAGCAGGACCATCCTTGTTTTTCTATTCTAGTCTTCTTTTATTGAAAGCTAACCCTGTGTTTGCCTGGTTAGCTGCCAGTGAGATGCCATTCCCAACATAGACATTTACCATCACAACCAAATTCAAATTCTTTATAGTGCTAAAAACTAGGTTGATTACAAGCTAATTTTTTTGAGTAATCTCATGCCAATATGTAGAGAGTGGAGGATGTCACAGGTATATCCATCCCTACCATCAGTGGTATCTACAGGGACCACTGCCTGAAGATGGCATCGTCCAGCATCAAAGATCTCCGACATCCAGCCATGCCATCTTCATCCAGGCGGTTACCGTTGGGCAGGAGGTACAGAAACCTGAATTCACATACCTGAAGGGTCAAGAACAGCTGCCTCCCCTCCACCATTCAGTTCTTGAAACAACTGGCACAATTCCAATCACTACGGTTTGGCAACACTATGACCACTTTGTAGTAGAATGCCTTTTTTTGTTCTAAATGCGCTTTCTTACAAAACTTGTGAATAATTTGTGATTAATTGATGTATTTTCTTGTGAATGCCATTTATCTGATGCTAATTATGTTTTTCACAGTACCTGTGCATACATAGAACAGTACAGCACAATACAGGCCTGCAGCCCACAATGTTGTGCCGACCTTTTAACCTACTCCAGGGTCAACCCAACCCTTCCCTCCCACATAGCCTGTCATTGTTCTATCATCCTTGTGACAAGAAACTCAACTTTGTGTTTGACAATAATATTAGTGACTTTATTTAAAGAACATTTTTCATGATGTTGGAGTTCAAAGTGCTTTACAATGGGATAAAAGTATAAACATGAAAGTGAAATAAAAAATAAAAATAATCATGAAAATAGAAGATAAAAAGATGTTAGTTAAAAGCAGGGTTAAATAAATAGGGTTTGAGCTGGTATTTAAGACAAATGCACACAAAATGGTGGAGGAACTCAGCAAGCCAGGTAGCATCTATGGAAATGAGTAAACAGTCGACGTCTCGGGCTAAGACCCTTCATCAGATTTCCAGCATCTGCAGATTTTCTCTTGTTTGTGATGTTCAAGAGTATCAACTGCATCTGTATCTCATAATTTAAGGGACTGAATTCCACAGTTGGTTAGTTAGTTAGAGCTTTATTGTCATTGCTGACAGCAAAAAGATTGTAGTGCGACTCCATTCGGGAGCATAGTTCAGAAAAAAAGCTGACCTGTCAATTATCTTTTGAGGGAGATTGTTTAGATTTAAGAGACTGGCAGAAGAAGCCTTGGGAGCAGTAGGATTGGAGGACTGCCCGTTGTGTGGGTGGCTTGAACGGAGGAAATACCAAAATTACTTTCCATGTGTTTGTAAATTACTATTGCCCTTTTGCAGGCTGCTCCCAGCACATCCTTGTGTTGTGTCGGTTCTTGATGGAAACGACACATTTCACTATATTTCAATGTACATGTCATAAATAAATGAATCTGACTCTGACCGGGGCCGCGGGGAGAGTGGGTGTTGGGTGCGCTAAGATCACTGAATCACTTTGTGTTTGCTGCTAGAGCTGAAGAAATGAGAAGAACAACAATGAGCTAAATGGTAAAAATTGCAAATTTTATTTTTGACAGTTCCTGAATTTAGAACTACTGAAATTCAACACTGCGTCTTTACATGAGTTTTGTTTGCCTTTTCACTGTTTATCACATCTCATTCTGAGTATCAGATTCATACATTCATATCTCTCTCTCACACACACACACACTGCTCGCTCTCTCTCTCACACACACACACACACACACACACACATGGGGTGCTGTAATGGTGGCTTTGCTGCTAATGGACCCCTTTTCTCAACGTGGTTTAAGATAGGGTGAGCTTCTCCTTGGGTATGTACTGGCACTTATTGGATCAGTTGGGAACTGTGAAAATTCGGGGGGATGCTCAGTAGTTGACCAATTTCCCAGCCAGACTGTCACCCACTCAGTGCTGACCAGTACCGACTCATTCCCAGGCAATCCAGAACTCCCAAATAACGAGGAAACTCACCCTGCACCACTCAGGCAGAATCATCGGCCATACTTGCTACTCAAACGCAGAGGTATGAGGGAGATCGAACCAACAAACCTTCACACACACACGTGTTGAACCATTGAGCCAATGTTCACAGTGGGGCAGTGACAGACCCCCCAGTCAGGTCTCCAGATATTCTCAGCTTTCTGTCTTTTCTCCCCACCTCAAGACCTCACCCTGAGGCTTTCGATTTTGGATAGGTCAACGGGAACTCTCTGGGTAAGTGACGCATCACACAGCCGCTGCAATCAATATGGCCACAGCCATCAACCATTCCATGTTATTAATAACCGGCTACACACCCTGCACAGTTAACTCTCTCTGCTGCCAGTATCAAAAGCCATATTAAAAAATGTGAAAATGGAAGTTTAGCTCTGGCAATGAGAAACGGGCTTCCCTCCTATGACCAGATTTTCAGAAGTCATACAAAACACCGCAAAATTGCAAGTTCAGCACAGGTGACAAGAAATGAGTTTCTCCTCTCAGACCAAATATCTTGCAAGAATCACTGAATGATAATTTGAAATGGGAAGCCTGGCTTGTCCCTTTGCCTCCTGTCTGCAATCCTGTCCCAGTGCAGAGACCTGATTGTCAATTTACTCCTATCAGTGGATTGGAGTCGACCCTTGTATGTTGTGACGTGGCCCCTTGGCCACAGGTATACTTGGGTTTCCTCCAGGTGTTCTGGTTTCCTCCTGCATGCCAAAGGGTTAGTGGGTTGTGGGCATGCTATGTTGGTGCCAGAAGCATGGGGACACTTGCAGGCTGCCCTGCACGACTCTCACTGATTTGATTTGGTTTGGTGCAGACACATTTCACTCTTATGTTTTCAATGGACATGTGAAAAATAAAGCTAATCTTTTATCCAATGATAAAACCTTGTCTATTTTTGAAAACACTTATAATTCTTGATTTAATGAGGAAGTGAATGCCTCCATTACCAGAAAGAATTTAATTCAAATAGATTGAATATTTGCAATCCAATATAGAGCGATGAAAACAGGAGGGTGGTGGGGTGGAGATATGTTTCTACTAAAGGAGGTGCAAGATGCTCCTTCCCTCCACTAACCTGCAGGTCACCCTTGGGCAAGGTGTAGAATCTGCTTATCTCCCGATCAGGGTCACGTGAAGCCATGGGAGCAGGTGGTGGATGGTCTCATGAACCGCTGGTGCATATCACAAATCCTGGCTATGTGACCAC
The DNA here is from genome assembly GCF_030028105.1 of Mobula birostris. Lineage (NCBI taxonomy): Eukaryota > Metazoa > Chordata > Chondrichthyes > Myliobatiformes > Myliobatidae > Mobula > Mobula birostris. Next base: position 202,381,113 of record NC_092374.1, read on the forward strand.
TGACGGTAGGCAGACAATCTCTGAAGAGTATTGATAATTGCTGGGGTCAACAATCTTGTGAAGACACTGCCCAGAAAAAGGCAATGGCAAACCACTTCTGTAGAAAAATAGAGCATGATCACCCATGTCATACGGTATGGCACAGAATGATGATAATGAATGGAAACTGATTTGGTATTTGTGCTTGTCAGAGAGCCTGGGACTAGGGAACAGAGTGAAAAAATTGTAGAAGAGGCTTGCGGATAGAAATTAGGAAGTCCTTTCATGCTCAGGGAAACTTGGCACTCTTGGAAAGTGTAATTGGCATCATGAATTGGTACATTTACATCTGAGAGAGGGGGATTTTTGTAATCCAAGCTGTCGAGGGAGATGACAGGTGGAATTAATGCACAGATCAGCCATGACTTCATTCAGTGATAGAGGATGGCTCAAGGGTTGGGGCGTGTTCCAAACTTCCTTCAATGCTGATTATTCAAGAGCTTCGAGCACAAAGTGAATCAATGTCCTAGCTCATTCAGAGCAGCATAGTAGGAACCTAACATTGTCCCACAGAGTAACCGGGAGACTGGAATCTGAGGGAGCTGCCTAGCCCCATGAGTCTGTTCCAGCAAGTGGTACGTCAGTGTCTTCTCTGCATCTTCATCCAATTGTGGAGTTATATGGCGTAGAGGGAAGTGAAGCCACCCAACCCTTCAAATTCATGAGGTGGGCATGATATGTTGGTGCCAGAATGTGTGGCAACACTTGTGGGCTGCCCCCAGCACAGTTTTGAATTTTAATGAAAATTAATCCCCAATTCCCATCTCGCTGTATTTTAAAATCTCTGGAAGCCTTAACCCAATTGCAGAGCCACCTTCAGTTGGTTCACTGTCTCAAAATGACTGTAGAAAACTCTAGGTTTCCACAACGATTCTAAACCTCTTCACGAGCACTTATCCTGAACCCGCTCTCCAGTTCAAACATCTTCCTCCCGTTTCTTGTCTTCTACCTGACTGGAGAAATACCAAAACCACCCGATGTGGCTTGTCATAAGTACAAGAGATTTTGCAGAAGCTGAAAGTCCAGAGTAACACACACAAAATGCAGGAGGTACTCAGCTGGTCGGGCAGCATCTGCGGAAATGAATAAACAGTCAACATTCGGGGCCAAGACCCTTCATCAGGCCTGGAAAAGCAGGGTGAAGAAGCCAGAATAAGAAGGTGGGGAGAGGGGCGATGGGAAGGAGCTACAAGCTGGCAGATGATATTTGAGGCCAGGTGAGATGGAGAGTGGGAAATGGGGGAGGAAGTGAGAAGCCGGGCGAGGACAGGTGGAAGATGTAAAGGGCTGGAGAAGAAGCGGTCTGATAGGAGAGGAGAGTGGACCATGGAAGAAAGGGAAGGATCAGAGGGAGGTGACAAGCAGGTGAGGAGGAGAGAAGGGGTGAGAGGGAAACCAGAATGCAGAATGGGAGAAGAGAAAAGAGGGAAGGGAACAAATTACTGGAAGTTAGAGAAATAAATGTTTATACCACCAGGTTGGAAGCAACCCAGATTGAAATGAGATTGATGCTCCACCAAACAGAATAGAGGAGACCAACATAATGGAATGGGAACAGAGAGTGGAATTAAAATGGCTGGCCACCGGGAAAGGCTGCCTGCTGTGGATAGAGCTAAGATGCTCAACATAGTTTGGCCACTCCATCCACCAAAAGTGGAATTTCCCCGTGGCTGACGATCGTAATTCCTATCCCCATTCCCCTTGCAACATGTCAGTCCATGGCCTCCTCTTCTGCCACGATGAGGCCATTCTCAGGTTGGAGGAATAACACCTCATATTCCGTCCAGGTAGCCTCCAACCTGATGGCATGAACATCAACTTCTCCTTCCAGTAATTATTTATTTCTGTTTTTCTTTTCCTAATCCCCTTCCCTCATCTTCTATTCCCTACTCTGGCCTCTTACCTCTTCTTCTTAGCTACCTATCATCTCCCCTGGTGCTCCAGCTTATTCCCTGTCTCCTATCACCCACTGTCCTCTCCTCTCAGACACCTTCTTCTCCAGCCCTTTACCTTTCCCACCCTCCTGGCTTCACCCCTTCTAGCTAGTCCGGCTTCCCCTCCCCCCCCCCTTTTTTATTCTGGCACCTTCCCCTTCCTTTTCAGTCCTGATGCAGGGTCTTGGCCTGAAAAGACATGTGTTTATTCTTCTTCTCCATAGATGCAGCCTGACCTGCCGAGTTCCTCCAGCATTTTGTTTGACTTGCTCTGAAATAGAATTTAGGGCACCTGCACAACCTCTTGTGGTTTAACTGGCTCCATTCCTCTGTGCAATTGAAGGGTCAAGCAAGATTAAAATAGTCAAGGACAAGAACAGAAAACAAAAGGGTGTTCAGGACAAATCAGCCTGAGTTTGAGCAGTCTCCCTCTTTTCTCGTTACTACATCAGGCCGGGGGTACAGGAATCTTGGGTACCATGCTGCTTAAATAAAAATATACTTAAGATACAGTTAGTTAGGTTTTTACATAGTAGGGGAATTAAGGGTTATGGGGAAAAGGCAGGTAGATGGAGCTGAGTTTACGGACAGATCAGCCATGATCTTATTGAATGGTAGGGCAGGCTCGATGGGCTGGATGGCCGACTCCTGCTCCTATTTCTTATGTTCTTATTATGTTCTTATGCCACCAGGTTCAGGAGCAGTTATTGCCCTGTAGCAGGGTGGACTTCATTTGCCTCAGTGCTGAACAGGCTCTGTAATTGTGGACTCACTTTCGGTGACTCAGCAGTTCATGTTCCAAATGTTTTTGTTTACTATTAGTGCAATTTGTCCTCTTTTGCAAATTGGACATTTGGCAGTCTTATTGTGGGTTTTTTGGCCTTATTGCAGGGTCTTTGGTCTTATTGTGTTTTTTTACATGAATTCTTTTGTGTTTCTTTGCTTTATGAGTGCCTGAAAGAAGATGAATCTCAAAGTTGTATGTTATATACATATTTTGATAATAAATTTGAACTTTGAACTGTGTTTGGAGTTTGTCCGCATTGTTTTGGTGGTTTGTTTATGCTGTGTCCACTGCTCGCTCTGCACTCAGTCCCGAAAGAGGTGACTTTTCCAAAATGGAGTTAACCAGTGCTGTCAGACCAGGTTTGTAAAGACTGGGTCTTCACAGCCCTGGCTCTTCTGCTCTCATTGTAAGTTCCCCAGTAACGAAGGCACTGCTGTTGTCCCCTGACTCAGAAAGCGGGAGACAAGGGAACAGGAGTCTGCCCCTCCCAATAGCAACCTGGTGACACCCTGAGCTGCCCAGACTAGGATCAGCCTGAACTGTGATATCACACTCGCTCCCCTCCCAGCCATACCTCACCTCACTACACACAACAGAATAATGAAAACGGACTCAAAGGCTCCAGCAAGTTCCGACAGATGTAGCGTGTAGAGCTTTCTGACCGGTCGCATCGCTGTCTGGTATGAAGTTACCAATGTGCAGGGTAGAGAAAGGCTGCAGAGGGCTGTAGTCTCAACTAGCACCCTCATGGGCACGGGCCTCTTATTATTTTATTTACCTCTGCCAAGTCTCCTCTCATTCATCTTCGCTACCAAGAGAGAAGTTCCAGCTTATTCAACTAATCCTCCTAAGACTTGTTTTCTAATCAGGCAGCATCCTGATAAATTGCCCCTGCACCTTCTCTAAAGATTTTACATCCTTTCTACAATGAGGTGGCCAGAAATGAACACAACACTACAAGGGTGGCCTAACCAAAATTTATAGAGCTGCAACATCATAGAACATTCTGGCAAATTGCTTAATTTGTTCATGTGTGTGGATGTTGCTGGCATCTGCTGTCTTTCTTCACTTGTCCTTGGACTGAGGCACAGCTGAGGGTCAAACAGGTTGGTGAGCCTGGAGTCACAAATAGGCTAGACTGCACAGGATCAGCAGATTTCCTTCAGCGAGTGAACCATTGGGCTTTTACAGCAATCTGGTATTCACAAGGCTAACATCACCAAGACTGACAGATCGCCAGCTGATGTGGTCAGATTCAAACAGATGCCCTTGGATCGGTATTCTGGCCACTGATCCACTAACTCTTACACTCCCAGGAATGGGGAATGAAGAATCTGGGAGGGTCGCTTGGAATGGAAAGATTATTCTCTGCTTATTTAAGGACAGCTTTTTGTTGTCCTTTCACAAGAGGCCAATGTAGCCTGTTGGGGCTTCTCCCTTTGGAAGGAAGATTGGGCACTCAAAACTTGGAACATGGCCTTGGCAACTGGTGCAGGCCAGTTTCCTTTGTGCACAGACAAGAGTGGGTTACATAGCCCCCTCTACCACCTGGCTATGCTCAGCGACTGACAGGAGACCACATGCTCACCTGCTCACTGACATTGCATCCGAGCACTTACAAGGCACTAGGTCAACCAGACATGCATGATCGCTCAAAAAGACAACACAAATAAGAATATTATTAATAACTTATTGGGAGACAGACACCATTATTAGAAGCCGGAGTCAGAGTGGCATTTTAGAAGTGGAGGGAGGCTTTGGCCCTGTTGTCTATTCCCTGACATGAGTTCTTGCTTAAGCAGCTTTTAATATTGATCTCTGAAAGCCCATCATAGAAATCCTCAATTTAATTTCCAATGTACTGTCCTGGCACTTTGTAATGCACTGTGCTGCTGCAACAAAGATTTAATGGCATTTATACCATGCGGCAATATGATGGCATTGTGGCCAATACCACAATCTTGAACACGAAACTTTGTAGCTATGTTACTCACGAACACTGGGACTTCCCGTTCAATTGCAACATTCTAAGAGGATTGCTCACTGCAGGACACCTTGGCCGTGCTTTTACAGAACATTACAGCATAGTTCAGGGCTCACAATGATGTGCCAAACTTTTAACCTACTCTAAATTTAATCTAACCATCCCTTCCATTTTTCTACCATATGTGTCGATCTAAGACTCACTTAAATATCCTTAATGTATCCTCCTCCACCACCACCAACCCTGTCAGCGCGTTCCACACACCCACCATTCTCCACATAAAAATAACTTACCTCTGACATCCCCCTTATAGGTTCATGCAATCACTTTAAAATTATGCCCCCTCCATTTCCTATTTCCACCCTGGCAAGATGTCTCTGGCTGTCCACTTGAACTATGTCTCTTATTATCTTGTACATCTTCATCAAGTCACCTCTCATCCTCCTTGGCTCCAAAGAGCAAGGCGCTAGCTCACTCAACTTACCCTCATAAGACATGCTCTCTAAGCCAGGCAGCATCCTGGCAAATCTCCTCTGTACCCCCTCTAAAACTTTCACTCCTTCCAATATTGAGGCGACCATAACTGAACATAGCATTACAAGTGTGATCTAACCAGGGTTTTATAGGGATCCAACATTACCTCACAGCTCTTGAACTCAATCCCCTGACTAATATCAACTTTGACAAATCTAGGGACATGGACCCAGGATCCCTCTGTTCCTCTACACTATGAAGAATCCTGCCATTACCCCTGCATTGTGCCTTCAAATTTGGCACTTCTCAACCCATCTCTGCATCCTATCAATGTCCCGTTGCAACCCTTGACAATGTTCTATGCTATATACAACACCACCAAACTTTCCATAGAAACCATAGAAACTACAGCACAGAAACAGGCCCTTTGGCCCTTCTTGGCTGTGCCGAACCATTACCTGCCTAGTCCCACTGACCTGCACATGGACCATATCCCTCCATACACCTCCCATCCATGTATCTGTCCAATTTATTCTTAAATGTTAAAAAAGAACCCGCATTTACCACCTCGTCTGGCAGATCATTCCATACTCTCACCACTCTCTGTGTGAAGAAGCCCTCTCTAATGTTCCCTTTAAACTTTTCCCCCTTCACCCTTAACCCATGTCCTCTGGATTTTTTCTCCCTTTGCCTCAGTGGAAAAAGCCTGCTTGCATTCACTCTATCTATACCCATCATAATTTTATATACCTCTATCAAATCTCCCCTCATTCTTCTACGCTACAGGGAATAAAGTCCTAAACTATTCAACCTTTCTCTGTAACTGAGTTTCTCAAGTCCCGGCAACATCCTTGTAAACCTTCCCTGCACTCTTTCAACCTTATTTATATCCTTCCTGTAATTTAGTGACCAAAACTGAACACAATACTCCAGATTTGGCCTCACCAATGCCTTATACAACCTCATCATAACATTCCAGCTCTTATACTCAATACTTTGATTAATAAAGGCCAATGTACCAAAAGCTCTCTTTACGACCCTATCTACCTGTGATGCCACTTTTAGGGAATTTTGTATCTGTATTCCCAGATCCCTCTGTTCCACTGCACTCTTCAGTGCCTTACCATTAACCCTGTATGTTCTACCTTGGTTTGTCCTTCCAACGTGCAATACCTCACACTTGTCTGTATTAAACTCCATCTGCCATTTTTCCAGCTGGTCCAAGTCTCTCTGCAGGCTCTGAAAACCTTCCTCACTTTCTACTACACCTCCAATCTTTGTATCATCAGCAAATTTGCTGATTCAATTTACCACATTATCATCCAGATCATTGATATAGATGACAAATAACAATGGACCCAGCACTGATCCCTGTGGCACACCACTAGTCACAGGCCTCCACTCAGAGAAGCAATACTCTACCACCACTCTTTAGCTTCTTCCATTGAGCCAATGTCTAATCCAATTTACCACCTCTCCATGTATACCTAGTGACTGAATTTTTCTAACTAACCTCCCGTGCGAGACCTTGTCAAAGGCCTTACTGAAGTCCATGTAGACAATATCCACTGACTTCCCTTCATCCACTTTCCTGGTAACCTCCTCGAAAAACTCCAATAGATTGGTCAAACATGACCTACCACGCACAAAGCCATGTTCACTCTCCCTAATAAGTCCCTGTCTATCCAAATGCTTGTAGATTCTGTCTCTTAGTACTCCCTCCAATAACTTACCTACTACCGACGTTAAACTTACTGGCCTATAATTTCCCGGATTACTTTCCAATCCTTTTTTAAACAACGGAACAACATGAGCCACTCTCCAATCCTCCGGCACCTCACCTGTAGACAGCGACATTTTAAATATTTCTGCCAGGGCCCCTGCAATTTCAACACTAGTCTCCTTCAAGGTCCGAGGGACCACCTTGTCAGGTCCCGGGGATTTATCCACTTTAATTTTCCTCAAGACAGCAAGGACCTCCTCCTTTTCGATCTGTACAGTTTCCATGATCTCACTACTTGTTTCCCTTAATTCCATAGACTTCATGCCAGTTTCCTTAGTAAATACCGATGCAAAAAATCTATTTAAGATCTCCCCCATTTCCTTTGGTTCCGCACATAGCCGACCACTCTGATCTTCAAGAGGACCAACTTTATCCCTTACAATCCTTTTGCTCTTAATATACCTGTAAAAGCTCTTTGGATTATCCTTCACTTTGACTGCCAAGGCAACCTCATGTCTTCTTTTAGCCCTCCTGATTTCTTTCTTAAGTATTTTCTTGCACTTCTTATACTCCTCAAGCACTTTATTTACTCCCTGCTTCCTATACGTGTCATACAACTCCCTCTTCTTCTTTATCAGAGTTGTAATATCCCTTGAGAACCAAGTTTCCTTATTCCTATTCACTTTGCCTTTAATCCTGACAGGATCATACAAATTCTGCACTCTCGAGATTTCTCCTTTGAAGGCTTCCCACCTACCGATCACATCTTTGCCAGAGAACAACCTGTCCCAATCCACGCTTTTTAGATCCTTTCTCATTTCTTCCAATTTGGCCTTCTTCCAGTTCAGAACCTCAATCCTAGGACTAGATCTATCCTCGTCCATGATCAAGTTGAAACTAATGGTGTTATGATCACTGGAACCAAAGTACTCCCCTACACAGACTTCTGTCACTTGTCCTAACTCGTTCCCTCACAGGAGATCCAATATTGCATCCCCTCTAGTTGGTCCCTCTATATATTGATTTAGAAAACTTTCCTGAACACATTTTACAAACTCTAACCCATCTAGACCCCTAACAGTATGGGAGTCCCAATCAATATATGGAAAATTAAAATCCCCTACCACCACAACTTTATGTTTCCTGCAGTTGCCTGCTATCTCTCTGCAGATTTGCTCTTCCAATTCTCGTTGACTATTGGGTGGTCTGTAATACAATCCTACTAATGTGGCCATACCTTTCCTGTTTCTCAGCTCCACCCATAAGGACTCAGTAGACAAGCCCTCTAATCTGTCCTGCCTGAGTACTTTCAATCATCAATACTCCGCCAATTACCAGGGTCCTGCTTGTGGGAGCAGAGGAGTTATAAATACCATTACTTCCAATTTTTGCTTCAAATCACAATACCACCTTGACTTAGAATACATTGCCTTTCTGTTCTCATCATTGACTCCTGCTCTAAGAACTGCTTAAGCACCAGATGGACTGCAGCCCCTCAAGAGGAAGCTTGCCAACACTTTCTCAATGGCAAGAAACACTCAGATCCCAACTTCCAACAAATGGCAAAAGAATCTTGCTCATTTACTGTCTGTCATCCAAATACTGTCAATGATTGTGACATGGTCTCCGGTGTCATCAGAAAACCAAACACAGTTTGGAATGATTGCATTGACTCATAGAAAAATAGAGCCATAGAGAGGTGTAGCACAGAAACAGGCCCTTTGGCCCATCTAGTCTAGGCTGAAACCATTTATACTGACTACTCCCATCGACCTGCACTAGGTCCATAGCCCTCCATACCCCTACCATCCATGTACGTAACCAAACTTCTCTTAAGCATTGAAATCGAGCTCACCCGTGGACCACTTGTGCTGGCAGCTCATTCTGCACTCTCACAACCCTCTGAGTGCAGAAGTCTCCCCTAACGCTCCCCTTAAACTTCTCACCTTTCACCCTTAACCCATGAACTCTGGTTCTAGTCCCGCACAAATTGGAAAAAGCCTGTTTGTGTTTTACCTATCTCTACCCCAACTAATTTTGAATAACTCTATCAAATCTCCTCTCAATCTCCTATGTTCTAAAGAATACAGTCCTAACCTATTTAATCTTTCCTTATAACTCAGGTCTTCCAGACCTAGCAACAACCTTGTACTTTTTCAGTCATATTTACCTACATCTTTCCTGTAGATAGGAGATCAAAACTGCGCACAATACTTCAAATTAGGCCTCACCAACAACTTAAACAACTTCAATATATCATCCCACTTCCTGTACTCACTTCATTGATTTATGAAGGCTAACATGCCAAAAGCTTTCTTTACGACCCAGTCTACCTGTGACATCACTTTCAATGAATTATGGATCTGTGTTCCCAGATCACTTTGTTCTACCACACTCCTCAGTGCCCTATCATTCACTGTGAGAGACCTACCCTGGTTGGTCCTACCGAAATGCAAAACCTTACACTTGTCTGCATTAACTTCCATCGCCATTTTTCAGATCCCTCTGAAATTCCTTCCTCACTGTCCACTACACTCCAAATCTTGGTGCCATCTGCAAATTTGCTGATCCACTTAACCACACTATCATCCAGATCATTGATCTAGATGTCAATCTTCATTCAGTCTCCAAGGTTGAGCCCTCACCCTCAAGATTCCTGTCACTCCCTCCTACCTTTCCCTGACCTCCTGGCTTCCTGCACTTGTCCAACATTACGCCTCAGCACCTGATCTTCCAGCTGATGGTCTCATTAGTGCTCAGATGATGTTCTGTTTCATGGATTTCTCTACTCTTTCATTGTAATTCCTTCCATCATTCAATTCCTCCTCCCTTCCACCTCTCATTGGTAGTAGGGTACTGACATGGATAGAAAATTGGTTGGCAGACAGGAAACAAAGAGTAGGGATTAACGGTTCCCTTTCAGAATGGCAGGCGGTGACTAGTGGGGTACCGCAAGGCTCAGTGCTGGGACCGCAGCTACTTACAATATACATTAATGATTTAGATGAAGGGATTAAAAGTAACATTAGCAAATTTGCAGACGACACAAAGCTGAGTGGCCATGTGAAATGTGCCGAGGATCTTGAGATAATGCAGGATAACTTGGACAGGTTGGGTGAGTGGGCAGATGCATGGCAGATGCAGTTTAATGTGGATAAATGTGAGGTTATCCACTTTGGTGGCAAGAACAGGAAAGCAGATTACTATTTGAGTGATGTCAAGTTAGGAAAAGGGGAAGTACAATGAGATCTAGGTGTCCTTGTCCATCAGTCACTGAAAGTAAGCAGGCAGGTACAGCGGGCATTGAAGAAAGCTAATGGCATGTTGGCCTTCATAACAAGGGAAGTTGAGTATAGGAGCAAAGAGGTCCTTCTGCAGTTGTACAGGGCCCTGGTGAGACCACACCTGGAGTATTGTGTGCAGTTTTAGTCTCCAAATTTGAGGAAGGACATTCTTGCTATTGAGGGAGTGCAGCATAGGTTCACGAGGTTAACTCCTGGGATGGCGGGACTGTCATATGTTGAAAGATTGGAGCGACTGGGCTTGCATACACTGGAATTTAGAAGGATGAGTCGGGATCTGATTGAAACATATAAGGTTATTAAGGGATTGGACACGCTAGAGGCAGGAAACATGTTTCCGATGTTGGGGGAGTCCAGAACCAGAGGCCACAATTTGAGAATAAGGGGTAGGCCATTTAGAACGGAGTTGAGGAAAAAATTTTTTTCACCCAGAGAGTTGTGGATCTGTGGAATGCTCTGCCTCAGAAGGCAGTGGAGGCCAATTCTCTGATGCTTTCAAGAAAGAGTTAGATAGAGCTCTTAATGATAGTGAAGTCATGGGATATGGGGAGAAGGCAGGAACGGGGTACTGATTGTGGATGATCAGCCATGATCACAGTGAATGGAGGTGCTGGCTTGAAGGGCTGAATAGCCTACTCCTGCACCTATTGTCTATTGTCTATTCCTTCCTCCATCTGACTCTTCTCCTTCAACTTAAAACTTGTTTCATCTTAAACTTTTCCCAGTTCTGATCAAAGATCATTTCCCTGAAATATTTGCTCTCTGCAGAGATGCTGCCAGATCACCAGTTTCTTGGGGCTTGGCAGTATAACAATTTAGCATGGACTAGAAGGGTCAGAGGGCCTATACTAGCGCTATAGCACTCTGTGGCTCTATGACACTCTAAGTGCAGTGCACGTGGAAGTGCACCCATCAAAACTAGAAATGCTCCTTCAGGAAATAGAGTTAGTCAAACCTTTACCTACATAATATGGTGGAATTCTTCATTAAGATGGAGAGTGACATAGTTAATTCAGAAACAAAGGTTCTGAACTTAAAGAGGGGTAACTTTGAAGGTATGAGATGTGAATTAGCTAAGATAGACTGGCAAATGACACTTAAAGGATTGACAGTGGATATGCAATGGCAAGCATTTAAAGGTTGCATGGATGAACTACAACAATTGTTCATCCCAGTTTGGCAAAAGAATAAATCAAGGAAGGTAGTGCACCCGTGGCTGACAAGAGAAATTAGGGATAGTATCAATTCCAAAGAAGAAGCATACAAATTAGCCAGAGAAAGTGGATCACCTGAGGACTGGGAGAAATTCAGAGTTCAGCAGAGGAGGACAAAGGGCTTAATTAGGAAGGGGAAAAAAGATTATGAGAGAAAACTGGCAGGGAACATAAAAACGGACTGTAAAAGCTTTTATAGATATGTGAAAAGGAAAAGACTGGTAAAGACAAATGTAGGTCCCCTGCAGACAGAAACAGGTGAATTGATTATGGGGAGCAAGGACATGGCAGACCAATTGAATAATTACTTTGGTTCTGTCTTCACTAAGGAGGACATAAATAATCTTCCAGAAGTAGTAGGGGACAGAGGGTCCAGAGAGATGGAGGAACTGAGTGAAATACATATTAGTAGGGAAGTGGTGTTAGGTAAATTGAAGGGATTGAAGGCAGATAAATCCCCAGGGCCAGATGGTCTGCATCCCAGGGTGCTTAAGGAAGTAGCCCAAAAAATAGTGGATGCATTAGTGATAATTTTTCAAAACTCGTTAGATTCTGGACTAGTTCTTGAGGATTGGAGGGTGGCTAATGTAACTCCACTTTTTAAAAAAGGAGGGAGAGAGAAACCGGGGAATTATAGACCGGTTAGCCTAACATCGGTGGTGGGGAAACTGCTGGAGTCAGTTATCAAGGATGTGATAACAGCACATTTGGAAAGCGGTGAAATGATCGGACAAAGTTAGCATGGATTTGTGAAAGGAAAGTCATGTCTGACGAATCTCATAGAATTTTTTGAGGATGTAACTATTAGAGTGGATAGGGGAGAACCAGTGGATGTGGTATATTTGGATTTTCAGAAGGCTTTTGACAAGGTCCCACACAGGAGATTAGTGTGCAAACTTAAAGCACACGGTATTGTGGGTAAGGTATTGGTGTGGGTGGAGAGTTGGTTAGCAGACAGGAAGCAAAGAGTGGGAATAAACGGGACCTTTTCAGAATGGCAGGTGGTGACTAGTGGGGTACCGCAAGGCTCAGTGCTGGGACCTCAGTTGTTTACAATATATATTAATGACTTGGATGAGGGAATTAAATGCAGCATCTCCAAGTTTGCGGATGACACGAAGCTGGGTGGCAGTGTTAGCTGTGAGGAGGATGCTAAGAGGATGCAGGGTGACTTGGATAGGTTGGGTGAGTGGGCAAATTCATGGCAGATGCAACTTAATGTGGATAAATGTGAAGTTATCCACTTTGGTGGCAAAAATAGGAAAACAGATTATTATCTGAATGGTGGCCGATTAGGAAAAGGGGAGGTGCAACGGGACCTGGGTGTCATTATACACCAGTCATTGAAAGTGAGCATGCAGGTACAGCAGGCGGTGAAAAAGGCGAATGGTATGCTGGCATTTATAGCGAGAGGATTCGAGTACAGGAGCTGGGAGGTACTACTGCAGTTGTACAAGGCCTTGGTGAGACCACACCTGGAGTATTGTGTGCAGTTTTGGTCCCCTAATCTGAGGAAAGACATCCTTGCCATAGAGGGAGTACAAAGAAGGTTCACCAGATTGATTCCTGGGATGGCAGGACTTTCATATGAAGAAAGACTGGATGAACTGGGCTTGTACTTGTTGGAATTTAGAAGATTGAGGGGGGATCTGATTGAAACGTATAAGATCCTAAAGGGATTGGACAGGCTAGATGCAGGAAGATTGTTCCCGATGTTGGGGAAGTCCAGAATGAGGGGCCACAGTTTGAGGATAGAGGGGAAGCCTTTTAGGACCGAGATGGGGAAAAACTTCTTCACACAGAGAGTGGTGAATCTGTGGAATTCTCTGCCACAGGAAACAGTTGAGGCCAGTTCATTGGCTATATTTAAGAGGGAGTTAGATATGGCCCTTGTGGCTACGGGGATCAGGGGGTATGGAGGGAAGGCTGGGGTGGGGTTCTGGGTTGGATGATCAGCCATGATCATAATAAATGGCGGTGCAGGCTCGAAGGGCCGAATGGCCTACTCCTGCACCTATTTTCTATGTATGTTTCTATGTATGTCTACATATACTGCCCTTTGGCCCAAATTGTCTGTGCCAGCCATGTTGCCTGTCACTTCTTCTCATGCATGAAATGATCCAAGTTTTTTCAGAAAGTTCTTAGTGGAATTGTTTCCACTGGGCTCTTGAAACAATCATTGCACACAAAACGTATAACCTTGCAGCAAGCAACCAACAATCTGCTGGGAGGACAGCGGGTAGGACAGCATCCGTGGGGGAAAGGACTGGTCCAGAGTTTTAACCCAAAAGCTCAACAACACCTTTGCTCCCCCAGGTGCTGTTCCACCACTGGGTTCATCTGGCAGACTGTGCTTTGCTCTGATTCCAGAATCTCTAATCTTGTGTGTTTCCAAGCATGGTTCAGGCATTTTTCTTTTCTAACTAATGATTGCCATCAACTGGTGACCTATTATTTTTAACCCTGGAATTAGAACCAGTTTCAGAGGCCATTTGGTCCCTCAAGCCAGACTTCACCACTCAATAAGACAGTGCCAGATCTGAACACCTTAAAATCTGCTAAAAATTTTCAACATTCGAATTTACTGAGCATTCAGTCTTCTTGGCGGCAGAGTATTCCAAATGCCCAAGACAGTTAGAGTGAAGAGGTTTCCCCTCATCTCAGTCCTCCATGGCTGATCCCTTGTCCTGCACCCAGAACTATCTCCCCTGCCTTAGCCTTTGATTCCCTATAACACAGAAAGAGGACCTTCAGTCCATGACATTGTGCTGAACCAGTTAAGCTGACGACATCTCACTGTATACCTTATGTCTGATCATGGATCGCATCCCTGCATTCTCTGCATGCTCATATACTTGTCTGACAGCCTCTACCCCAGGGGTTCCCAACCATTTTTATGCTGTGGACCCCTACCTTTAACTGAGGGACCCATGGACCCTAGGTAGATATCCTCTGCTGTATCATATCTGCTTCCACCACCCCTGGCAACACTTTCTAGGAAAAAAAAGACACACAGTGTAAAACTTCTGCCCCACACATCTCCGGAAGTCCATAAGACACAGCAGCAGAACTGGATCATTCGGCCCATCGAGTCTTCTCCAACATTTGAGCCTGGCTGACTTGTTTTCTCACTTAACCCAATTCCCCTGCCTTCTCCACATGACCTTTGATCCCCGTTTTAAATATACCCACTGACTCCACAGCTGCCTGTGGCAATGAACTTCAGAGATTCACCATCCTCTGGCTAAATAAATTCCTTCTCATTCCTGTTCTAAGAGGAACAGAAATTCTGATGACGTTTCCTCTTGTTTAGCCCTCTTCCACTGTTAGAAACATCCTCTACATGTCCACTCTATTTAGCTATTTCAATATTTAGTAGGATTCAATGAGATTTACATTCCACCCCCCCCCCATTCTTCTAAACTCCAGCAAGTACGATCTCAGAGCAATGAAACGCTTTATATCTTCGAAATTACCCCCTCTACTTCAATGCAAAAATAGATACTTTGATCCAGAGAAAAAGGTACTGGCGTTATTAATAATCTACGCCTTTTATGAATTTCCCAGGTCTCACCTGAGCCTTGATGCCCAGAGAAAGCCATCCAAGTTTGCCGAACCTCTCCCTATATCCCATACCCTTTAATACAATTCGCATCCTGGTAAACCTCTTCTACACCCACTCCAAAGGCTTCTAGGGGATTGTCAAGACCGTATGCAATATTCCTGATTCGGTCTAACCAGAATTTATAAAGCTGCACCATAACTTCCCGACTCTTGAGCTAAATGCCTCGCCTAATAAGGACAACAATGCCGCACGCAAGACCGCCCAAACTTTCAGCGTCTGTTTAGCGGGGAGATAGATGGTGTAATTTGATCCGGAGGAGAAACCTCCAAATCTTAAAAAAGGCTAACAGATGTGTCGACCAAAACAGTGGAGTCCTCGTATTAGCATCAGAGTTCTCTCAAAGCTATCTTCAAATTCTTCAACGTTATCGCTCACGAATCATGAATAGAAACATATGCAGAGATTCCCTCAGTAACTGGACGCCAGCTGAATGTTCGCTGAGTTCTGCTGAGACAGATTCAGTCCGTCACCCACTCCGGCTGCGTATGCAACGTAACTTCCACAGGCAACCGAAGTCAAGCAACCAGGTGTAATATGTTTGACTGTCCGTCAGACTGGATTCCACTGAGCCATTGATGGAGAGGGTAGGTAGGCCAACCTCGGGTGGAGTGTCCGTGCGTGAGAAGATCCAAGCGTACGTTTTGAGAGCGGCGGTTTTCTTGCTAAGGTCCCGTCGGCCTACATCGCCCGAGTTTATTACAAAACAGGTCATCCAGATGGAAAAGCAAGTTTTAGATTCCTCTTAGAAATTGGAACCGCGATGACAGTCATGTTTTGCGTATCCACAGCCGCTCGCTGAGTTCCTTCAGCGGGAGGTTTCCCTCCTGAAGGCTTCCAAATTATCCTGTCGTACGGATAGGTCCCATCACCAATGAACAGGCTTCTGAGTTTGCCAAAAAGCAACTATCCCCCCACCCCGAACCACCAATCCCCGACCCACCCAAAGGCCAAAGGCCGTCTCTCTCCGTAGCCACATCGCCACCCCTCCACCCACGTTCGCTCCCCCCACCCTCCCGCCCTTGAGCCAGTAGTTTTGGGGTTTATAGTATCTGTCTGCATTTAAACTAAACACGTGAGGACAGAGGGGAAACAAGTTTTCCATCCTGTCTCTGTAGCCAGCCGAGTTAAATAGATGGCTGATATTTTTTTGGCAAGACCGATGAGCTGTTTGTCGCGCGGATGGTTGGTTACATACAGACCAGGAGTGAGATGGGCTCTGGAACCGGTGGGAGGGAGTGAGGGGGAGAGAGGGAGGGTGGGGAGGGAGAGTGGTGCGGTGAAGTTTTGTCAAGGAATTCCTGCGCAGCGGCGCCCGGGTGCGGGGGCGCGGAGAAGTCGGAGGGCGGCGGGAAGCCGCGCTAAGGGTCCCACTCCTCGTCGTGGTGCTGAGCTGCGATGACCACCACCACGGTCAGGATGGCGCACAGAACCATGGAGGCGATGCCCACCGCCAGGCTGATGAAGGAGAAGTTCCGGGCTTCGCGGGAAGCGATCTCCGCCGACACCATGTCCCCCCGCGCGATGGCGGTCCGCACCTGTTCTCCGGAGAAACAGAGGGCGTTAGTTACCTTCCACATTTTATAGAACAGACAGCAGCACAGCACAGTGGCTATTCCACCCAGGATGTTGAGCCGACCTTATAACCACCTTACAACTCACTGTTTAGCCGTGCCGCGCACCGCATGCATTTCGAATTCTATTTCATTAACGTATTCATGGTGGTATTTTGGTTTATATGCTGTGTGTGATTTTTTTTTGTGTGTGGGTGCACCGTGGTCCGGAGGAGCATTGTTTCGTTCGGCTGTACATATTTACAGACAATCAACTTGAACTTGTTCTCCAAAACAACCCAACCTTTCCCTCCCGCATCTTTGTCCATTTTTCCTTCGTCCATTTGCCTAATAAATGTAGTGTATCATTGACATCGAATCATGCAGCTCTCGGCCCAACTGGACCATGCCGATCAAGATGTCCATCTGAGCTAGTTCCACCCCCCTCCCCCACACCCCCCCGCCCCCGCCCCCGCCCCCACTTCCCTCTAAACCTTTCCTATCCATGAGCATGACTAACAGTCGTTTCTACCTGCCTCAGCTTCCCCTGGCAGCTCACTCCATATACGGACCACCTTCTGTGTGAAGAGATTACCACCTCGAGTCCCTCCCCCTCTTATTTTAATCTAATGCCCTTTAGTTCTTTGTTCTCCTTCATTGTAATAAAGACCTTATCTGTGCACCGTTGTAAGGTCACCCCTCAGTCCCCTAGGCACCAAGAAATAAATTCTCAGCCTCCCTAACTTCTCTCTATAACTCTGGGCCTCGAGTCCCGAGAATATTCTTGTAAGCCTTCTTTGCATTACTTCCAGCATATTGACATCTTTCTTTCTGATAACAGGGGTGTGGGGGGCACCCCTTGCACAACAATCAAAGTGCGGCCTCGACAATGTCTTGTCCAAATGACACACAATGCCCCAACTGCTAATGCTCAACGCCCTGACTGACGAAGGCCAGCATGCCAAATGTCTTCTTCAACACCCTGTCTACCCGTGACGGGATTTTCACTATAAATTCCTTTATGAAATAGGAAAAGGCTGTCCAGCCCAGCGAGTCAATGCCGACCCTTAGATCAATTCCATTCACGCTCGAATCTCCCCTATAGCCCATTCTCTTCACATTCCACCAATTCCATCAGCCACCTGCATTGAATGTATAGTGGATGGGTGTTCGGAGGAAACAAGCTTCCTGAAGAACCCCAGCCCACCCTATGGTCACGAAGAGAGCACGCAAACTCCACATAGACAGTACTGAAGATCAGAACATAAAACATATTACAATAGAGCACAGTACAGGTCCTTCAGCCCGTGGTGTTGTGCCAACTCTTCTATCTTATTCCAAGATCACTCTAACCTTCCCACTCACATACTCCTCCATTTCTCTTTCACCCATGTGCCTATCTCTTAAAGACCCCTGATGTATCTACCTCTACCACCATACCTGGCAGTATACACCTACCACTCTGCTAAAAAAAAACTACCCCTGGCATTGTATCTATACATTCCTCCAATCACCTTGAAATTATGTTACCTCATATTAGCTATTGTCACTCATTTTTATAATCTCTGCTGTCCACTCCATCTATCATCGTGTACACCTCAACCAAATCACCTCTCATCCTCCTTCTCTCCAAAGAGAAACGCCCTAGATAGATCAACCTATCCTCATGGGACATGCTCTCAAATCCTAGTAAATCTCCTCTGTGGCCTCTCTAAAGCTCTCATGATCTTCCCACAATGAGGTGACCACAATGCGCCCACTGTGGTCTGACCAGGACTGAACCAGGTTCAGTGGAGTTGTGAGGGATCAGCTTTATTCATTTTATTGGGAGAGGGTGGGCACCATAGTAAGGTAGTGGTTAGCGCGGTGCTAGTACAACTTGGGCTGTCTCAGTTTGAAGGTCAGTTTGAACGTCACTTGGAAGGAGGTTGTGAAATTCACTGTGAAACTGGTTGGTTTCATCTGGGTGCTCTGGCTTCCTCCCACATTACAAAGATGTGCCAGTTAGTTGGTAAATTGGTCACGTGGGAACCGTCCATAAGGCCATGAGACATAGGAGCAGAATTAGGCCATTCAGCCGATCAAGTCTGCACTGCCATTCCACTATGGCTGATCCTGGATCCAACTCAACCCCGTACACCTGTCTTCCTGCCATATCCATTGATGCCCTGACCGATCAGGAAACAATCAACTTTCACCTTAAATTTATGCATGCACTTTGCCTCCACCACAGACTGTGGCAGAGCATTTTCTCCCGCTAAAAAAAAAATCCTCCTTACCTCTGTTTTAAACAATCGCCCCTCAATTTTCAGGCTGTGCCCTTTAGTTCTAGGCACCCCTACCATAGGAAACATCCTTTCCATATCCACCTGATCTAGTCCTTTCAACACTTGGTAGGTTTCAATGAGATCCCCAAGCATTCCTCTAATTTCCAGTGAGTACAGGCTCAAAGCTGCCAAACTCTCCTCATATATTAACCCCTTCATTCCCAGAATAATCCTCGTGAACCTCCTCTGGACCCTCTCCAATGACAACAAATCCTTTCTGAGATATAAGACCCAAAACAGTTGACAATACTCCAAGTGAAGCCTGACCAGTGTCTTATAAAGGCTTAGCATTATCTCCTTGTTTTTATGTTCAATTCCCCTTGAAATAAATGCCAACATTGCATTTACCTTCTTTACCGCAGATTCATCCTGTAAACTAACCTTCTGGGAGTCTTGCACAAGAACTCCTAAGTCCTTCTGTACCTTTGATGTTTGAACCTCCTCCCCATTTAGATAATAGTCCCCACTATTTTTCCTTTCACCAAAATGCATTAGCATACATTTCCCATCTGATACTTTTTTGCCCATTCTTCCAATTTGTCTACGTCCTGCTGCAATCGCATTGCTTCCTCAACACTACCTTCCACCGATCTTCATATCATCTACAAACTTTGCCACAGAGCCATTAATTCATTTATCTAAATCAGTGACAAACAATGTGAAAAGTAGTGGTCCTAATACTGACCCCTGAGGAACAGCACTAGTCGCTGGCAGCCAACCTGAAAAGGCCCCTTTTATTCCCACTCTCTGCCTCCTGCCTGCCAGCCATTGTGCTATCCATGCCCATATCTTTCCTGTAATGCCATGAGATTTTATCGTGTTAAATAACCTCATGTGTGGCACTTTATCAAACGTCTTCTGAAAATCCAAGTAAGTGACATTCACTGCCTCTCTTTTGTCCACCTTGCTTGTTACTTGCACAAAAAACTCAAAATAGATTTGTCAGGCAAGATTTTCCTATGCAGAAACCATGCTGACTTCGACTTATTTTATCATTAGTCTCCAAGTACCCTGAAACCTTATCCTTAATAATGACTCCAACACTTTCCCAACTACCGAGTTTAGGCTAACTAGCCTATGATTTCCTTTCTTTTGCCATCCTCCCTTCCTAAAGAGTGGAGTGACATTTATGTTCCAGTACTCTGGGACCATGCCAGAATCAGGAGATTCTTGAAAGATCATGACCAATGCACCCGTTATCTCTTCAACAACCTCTCTCGGGACTCTGGGATGTAAACCATCTGGTCCAGATAACTTATCCACATTAAGTCCTTTGCGTTTGCCCGGCACTTTTACCTTTGTAATAGCAATGGCACTCACTCCCACTCCCTGACCCTCACAGACCTCTGGCACACTGCTTGTGTCTTCCACAGTGAAGACAGGTACAAAGTATCTGTTAAATTCATCTGCCATTTCTTTGTCCCCCATTACTACCTCACCAGCATCATTATCCAGTGGTCCAATATCAAGTCTTATCTCCCTTTTACTCTTTATATAATTGAAAAAGCTTTTTGTATCCAACTTTATTTTACTGGCTAGTCTTCCCTCATATTTCATCTTTTCCCTTATAGCTTTTTTAGTTGCCTTTTGTTGGATTTTAAAAGCTTCCCAATCATCCAACATTCCAATTACTTTTGCTACCTTATATGCCCTTTCCCTGGCTATTATACAGTCCTTAACTTACTTTGTTAGCCCTTGTTCTCTTCCCCTGCCATTTGAGAGCTTCTTCCTCTGTGGGACATATCAATTCTGTGCCTTGTGAACTATACCAAGTAACTTCAGCCATCTCTGCTCTGCTGTCATCCCCGCCCGTATCCTCCTCCAATCCACCTGGGCAAGTTCCTCTCTCATGTCTCTGTATTTTCCTTTATTACATTACAATACCGAAACATGTGAGCTATGCTTCTCCCTCTCAAATTGCAGTATGAATTCAATCATATTATGATCACTGTCTCCTAAGAGTTCCTTTACATTAAGCTCCATAATAAGATCTGGATTATTACACAACACCCAATCTAAGAAAGCCTTTCCCCAAGTAGGCTGAAGCACAAGCTGCTCTAAAAAGGACCCCGTAGGCATTCAACAGACTTCCTCTCTTGTGATCCATAACCAACCTGATTTTCCCAATCCCCTTGCATATTGAAGTCCTCCATTACAATTGTGTCATTACCTTTATCACATGACTTTTCCATCTCCTTTTGCAATCTCAACCCCATATCTTGGCTACTAGTTGGAGGCCTATATATGATTCCCATAATGGTTTTCTAACCTTTGCAATTTCTTAACTCCACCCACAAAGATTCAGCATTTCCTGACCCTATATCACCTCTTTCTAAAGACATAATTCCATCTCTTACCAACAGAGCCGCACAACCGCCTATGTCTTCTTGCCTGTCCTTTCGACACAAAGTATATTATTTGATGTTCAGCTCCTAACTATGGCGTTCCTTCAGCCACAACACAGTGACACCCACAATGTCATACCAGCCAATCTCTAATTGTGCCACAAGTTTGTCCACTTTATACCGAATGCTACGCACATTTAAATACAGAGCTTCAGCCCTGCATTCTTTGCCACTTGAATTTTGCCTCTGTGGTACAATTTATCTCTTTGCTCTGTCTGCATTTGTACCCAGTTATTGTCCTGTGATTGGCTAGGGTTGCTGGGTGGTGCAGCTCGTTGGGCCGAAGGGCCTGTTCCACGCGCTATCTCTAAATTTGTCAATAAATACATACATACTGAAGGAATATTTGTGGGCAGGTTGTGAGGAGCTCCACGCCAGAGTAGTCTGCAAGCCCGGGCGGACACTCACCTGTACAGCCTTGAATATGGCAAATATCCCGGTTGGCCAGAAACAGCAGACCGTGGTCAACACTGCGATGGGAAGGTAGTCATGAGGAGGCCGTGGTGGGTTGCTCATCATCCCGACCGAAGGAGGCACCTGCTGCGCGCCCGATGTCAGCCCGTTGTTTCCGGGGAGATACGGCCCCACGTTCTGAGGGACAGACAACAGGTTCAGATTGTTAATGAAGTGCGTCAGCCTCGGATGTAGCAAGCAGCAAAGTTCCTGGCCCCACTCTTCCTGGTGTCTGAAAAGAGGATGCTGTCCAAGTTGCATGCCATCTTGGTCAATGTCTCCCATCCACTACATAATGTACTGGTTGGGCACAGGAGTACATTCAGCCAGAGACTCATTCCACCGAGATGCAGCACAGAGCGTCATAGGAAGTCATTCCTGCCTGTGGCCATCAAACTTTACAACTCCTGTCTTGGAGGGTCAGACACCCTGAGCCAATAGGCTGGTCCTGGACTTATTTCATAATTTACTGGCATAATTTACATATTACTATTTATTATTTATGGTGCAACAGTAATGAAAACCAATTTCCCCCGGGATCAATAAAGTCTGACTCTGACTATGTCTTACAGAGTAAATGAGATTCGGGATCATCAACAGGTACAGATTTCCTTTAACTACTCTATGGACGTAAATCCCAAGTTTCCTGCTTCTCTCCCCCAATGAGGATGTAGATCAGATTGTTCTCTCAATAGGAGGTCCAAAATGCATACACTCTCTCCCACTAATTGTGTATTTATCTGTGCATAGAATCATTGAGTCACAGAGAGCTACAGCAGAGAAACAGGCCATTCAGCCCATCTGCTCCATGCTGAACTGTTATTCTGCCTAGTCCCATTGACCAACACCTGGATCATAACCCTCCATACCCTTCCCATCTATATCCATATCCTCTTAATCAAATCCGCATCCACCACTTCCACGGGCAGGTCATTCCACACTCATGCCATCCTCTGAGTGAAGAAGTTTCCACCCAGTTCCCTCTTAAACATTTCACCTTTCATCCTTATCCTTTGACCTCTAATTCTGGTCCCCAACCTCATCTTGCATTTATCTTATCTATACCCTTTATAAATCTCTCCTGAACTCCAGGGGATAAGTTCTAACTTATTCAACCTTTCCCTATAACTTAGGTCCTCATGTCTTGGCAACATCCTTGTAAATTTCCTTTGTCTTCCTTCAATCTTGTTGACATCTTTTCTGTAGGTAGGTGACTGACAGATTAATGTTATGCTACTGCTAACTATCACCCTCTTTTCTACTCACAACACCTCAATTCGCTTTATGGTCAACCGTGGCCCGTGAGACCATTGGTCAACCTACCATTCCTTCCTCCCACTTGGTATTCCCACAAGAAGTTGTGAAGACTTCGATGGCACAACAGAAACCAATAGCGAAAATGCAGCACACACAGAATGCTGGAGGAGAGACCAGGTGAAGAGGGTGGGGAGGTGAATGAGTGGGGAAGGGAGGAGAGGCAGTACAAAGCTGGGCGATGATAGTTGGAAGAAGTAAAGGGGTGAAGAAGAAGTAATATTGAGGACACTGGACCACAGAGGAAATGGGAAATGAGTATAGTGTATCTAAGTTACTATCTGGAAGACGTGAATGAGTGTGATGTATCTAAAGTTTGCAGATGACGCTAAATTGAGAGGAAAAGCAAATTGTGTGGAGGATATGGAGAGTCTACAGAGAGATATAGATAAGAACATAAGAAATAAGAGCAGGAGCTAAGTTAAGATAGGTTAAGTGAGTGAGCAAGGGTCTGGAAGATGGAGTATAATGTTGGTAAATGCAAGGTCATCCACTTTGGAAGGAAAAATGGAAGATTAGATTATTATTTAAATAGTAAAAGATTGCAGCGTGCTGCTGTGCAGAAGAATTTGGGAATGCTAGTGCATGAATCACAAAAGGTTGGTTTGCAGGTGTGCAACAGGCTATCAAGAAGGCAAATGGAATGTTGGCCATTGCTAGAGGGATTAAAGAGCATTCGAGGATTGAAGAATTTAAGAACAGGGAGGTTATGCTACAACTGTACAGGGTACTGGTGAGGCCACACCTGAAGTACCACATGCAGTTCTGGTGTCCTTACTTGAGGACAGAGATACTGGCTTTGGAGGCAGTGAAGAGAAGTTTCACCAGGTTGATTCCAGAGATGAGGGGGTTAGACTTTGAGGAAAGATTGAGTCGCCTGGGTCTGTACTCACTGGAATTCAGAAGAATGAGAAGAGATCTTACAGAAACATTTAAAATTATGAAAGGGATAGGTAAGACAGAGGCAGGAAAGTTGTTTCCACTGGTAGGTGAGACTAGAACTAGGGGACATAGCCTCAAGATTCGGGGGAGTAAATTTATGATGAAGGTGAGGAGGAACTGCTTTTCCCAAAGAGTGGTGAATCTGTGGAATTCTCTGCCCAATGAAGCAGTGGAGGCTACTTCAGTAAATATATTTAAGACAAGGTTGGATAGGGGAATTAAGGGTTATGGGGAAAAGGCAGGTAGGTGGAGATGAGCCCATGGTCAGATCAGCCATGATCTTATTGAAAGGTGGAGCAGGCTCAGTGGGTCTGCTGGTCTACTCCTGCTCCTAGTTGTTGTGTTCTCGAGGGAAACCAGAGAGATGTTACCATGGAAGGCGAATCCCCATTCTGGTCCCCCCTTCTCTCTTTTTACATTTCCTATTCTGGTGATTTCTCGAACTTCAAGTAATTTCTTCCCCTCCCCCTTCTCTCTATTTCCATTTCCCACTCTGCTTCCCCTCTCACTTTTTTCTTTCTCCTCACTTGCCTATCACCTCTCTCTGGTTCTCCTCCTCTTCCTCCTTCCCTTTCTCCCATGGTCCACTCCTATCGACTCCTTCTTATTCAGCCCTTCTCCTCTTCCAATGATCTTCTCCAAGTTTCTTACTTTATGCCTCCCCTTTCCCCCCACAAAACATCCCCCTCACCAAGTGCCTCCTATCACCTTCCAGCTTGTACCGCTTCCCCTTCCACCAATCTGGCTTCGTTCCCCCTCCTTTCCAGTGCCCGATGAAGGTTCCCAGCTCAAAGCATTGACTGTTTATTCCTCTTGACAGATGCTGCCTGATCTGCTGCGGTCTGGAAAACTCTGTGTGACGTTCATGGTTTCCAGCATTTGAAGGATGCCTTGTGAGAGATAATGCCATACACTTCCCTTACCCCAGCACGTTACCCTTTTATGCAAGAGCCTTACTCACATTTGCCATAGGGTAGACTGGCACATAGGCCCCCGCGCAGGGCTGGTACTGCACAGCGTAACCTTGGGGCCCGTAGCCCGCCAAGCCCATGGGCCCAGCGGGATGGTTTACAGGCACGGCGTATCCCTGGGGCACACTGCTGCTGAACTGAGTCTCCTGGATGAAGCCCTCAGTGCCGGCTGCCATGGCAGCAGGGTGCATTGGCATCGAGTAGCCTTGTGACGTGCCATTCACCGAAGCCTCTTGCACTGGGTAAGGCGGGGGTGACATGGGTGCTTGGTGCCCTCCGTCCTGTAAGACTGAAGAGGAGATGAGAACACAGTTAAAGCCAGGGTGCGCTATATAGAATATGCAGCAAGAACACGAGAGCACACTACATGCCCTGCAGCCCATGACGTTGCACCAACAATTTAACCTAACCCAAGACAAATCTAACCCTTCCCTCCCACATAGTCCTCCATTTTTCTTTCGTCCACATGCCTATCCAAGAGTCTCTTAAATATCCCTAATGTATCTGCCTCTACCACCTCCCCTGGCAGTGCGTCCCACACACCCACCACAGTCTGTGCAAAAAAACTTACCCCTGACATCCCACCTATCATCCCCCCTATAGATTCCTCCAATCACCTTAAAATTATGCTTTCCTTATTAGCTGTTGCCATCCTGGGTAAAAGACAAAGCACCGACTGTCCATTCTAACTCTGCTTCTCATCACCTTATAGACCCCTATCAAGTTTGGAGAGCATCTTATTAGGATAAGGTGAGCGAGCTGGGGCATATAGAACATGGAACATACAACATAGAGCTGTACAGCTCAGTACAATGAGGTGCCAATCTTTTAACCTCCTCCAAGATCAAATATAACCATCTGTTTAACACCACATATTCTTTCCACCTGCCTAACCCACAGTAGCTCCCACTGAATCAAAACATGTCTTATCTTCAGTTGAACTCCATCCACCTTACAGAATCATGGACATTGGGCCCATTCAGTCTATCCTTGCTTCTAACAGAGCAAACCATCGTCCTCTTACCATACTAGCCTGCTGGGGATGGGGAGCAGAGGGGTGGTGAAAGATGATTCAATCTTTCTGGATAGATACCCGAATACTTTTTAAATAGTTGCAGGCCTATTCAGAAAGAGTTGACACCACTGCTGTTGGTAGAATCTCAGATT
The DNA here is from genome assembly GCF_030028105.1 of Mobula birostris. Classification (NCBI taxonomy): domain Eukaryota; kingdom Metazoa; phylum Chordata; class Chondrichthyes; order Myliobatiformes; family Myliobatidae; genus Mobula; species Mobula birostris. The sequence continues at coordinate 202,407,324 of NC_092374.1, forward strand.
TTGACAGAAGTATAGGAGTGAGAGAGATTATCTGGGTAAGTAGGGACATGACAACAGCCTTGCACTCAGTGTCAGTTGGAGGAAGGAATTGTGGATTTCAGGAAGGGGAAGTCTGGAGAGAATACACCACTCCTCATTGATGAATCAGAGGTGGAAAGGAAAATCAGCTTCAAGTTCCTGGGTATCAACTTCTCTGAATATCTGACTTCTCTGGGCCCAACAATAATGAAAAGAGCACGGCAGTGGCTGTACTGCATCCGGAGTTTGAGGGATTTGGAGTGTCATCAAAGATGCTTGCAAATTTCTATAGGTGTCCGGTGGACAGCGTTCTGACTGGTTGCAAACCGTCTGGTATAGAGCTTGCAGTGAACAGGATTACAACAGGGTGCAGAAGATTATGGATACAGCCACCACCTGCCTCACCATTTAGGACACCTTCAAGACATGATGCCTTAAGGAGGTGGCACCCTTCACCAAGAACCATTTGGATCGTGCTCACTTCTCATTACTACCATCAGGTCCGAAGACCCAAACGCAATGATTCCAGAACAGCTCCTTCTCCGCCATCAGCTTTCTGGACAAGTCAGGAACCCGTAACTCTACCTCACTGCTTGTTTTTATTTTGCACTAGTTACTTAATTTTGTAATTTGTGAATTTTTATGTCTTCGCATTGTACCTGTGCCGCAAGACAACACGTGACACGCCGGTTATAATAAATACTGAATCTGATGCTGGAAGGGACCAATGGATTGATCTCACAGCAAGGAATTCTGGACTCAGTGTGCCAAATGGCCTCCTGTGGTATATAATAATTTAATGAACTACAGGGAAGCCACACCAGAAAAGAGTCAAAGGCAGTGATTAGGCTCTTGACATACATACAACAAAAATAAAGCACTGGAGATGCCGAGAAAGGGATGAAATGTTCAGTCTATGTGGCTTTACCTGCCAAATGTACATTGAATGTTTCATTAGCATCAAATCAAATCGATCATGTCTGGTTGATTCCTCTCACAATCCCATTCTCCTGCCTTCCCCCCATAACCTTTGATGCCTTGACTAATCAAAGCCCATTAACATCAGCTTTAAGTGTATGCAATGACCTGGCCTGCACAGCCGCCTGTGGCAATGAATTCCACAGATTCACCACCCTCTGCAAAGAGGCCTGGGAGTCCTCATGCAGGATTCTCTAAAAGCTAATTTGCAGGTGTAGTCTGTGGTGAGGAAGACAAATGTAATGTTTGCATTAATTTCAAGAGGACTGGAATATAAAAGTAAGGATGTAATGTTGAAATTTTATAAAGCGCTGGTGAGGCCTCATTTGGAGTATTGTGAGCAGGTTTGGGCCCCTGATCTAAGAAAGGATCTGCAGTCATTAGAGAGGGTTCAAAGGAGGTTGAGGAACATGATTTCAGGATTGAAAGGCTAATCATATGAGGAGCACATGGTGGCTCTGGGCCTGTACTCACTGGAATTCGAAAGAATGAGCAGGAGATCCCAGGGAAACCTATTAAGTGCTGAAGGACTTCGATGGCATAGGTGTGGAGAGGATGTTTCCTATGGTGGGGGAGTCTAGAACTGGAGGACAGAGTCTCACAATAGAGTGGAAACTCCATTTGGGACGGAGATGAGGAGCAATTTCTTCAGCCAGAAAGTGGTGAAAATGTAAAATTCATTGCCACAGTTGGCTGTGGAGTCCAAGTTATTGGGTATATTTAAGGCAGATGTTGATAGGTTCTTGATTGTCAGGGCATGAAGGGTTCTGGGGTTCAGGCAGAAGATTAGAGCTCAGAGGGAAATGGATCAGCCATGATGAATTGGCAGAGCAGACTCGACTATTATTAATATTAAACATAAATTACAAGCAAAAAAAAGTCAGGCAGTAGTTTAAAGAGAGAAGGAGAAACATTTCAGGTTGATGTCTGTCCTGCTGAAAGAACGTCGAACTGAAGGGTTTTTTTCTATTTCTCTGCGCACGCACACAGACAAATGTAATAGGAAAGAAATGGATATGCTGGCTGAGATACATATTGACAACATACGTAAATAAAGAGACAAATGGAGGTAGAAGGATGGGTGATGTTTATACAAATGTACAACATGGATAAACAGATGCACACCTACACAGGCATTTGAAGACACACAGAGGGATGGGTGAATGTGCCATTAAAACAAAACTTGCTCGCATACAGTGCTTTTCACATCCAAGACTGTTCCAAAGTGCTTCACAGCCAGCAAACTATTTTTGTGAAGTGCCGTCTTTGTTTGCACACAGCAAGGTTCCAGAAGCAATCAGGATTTGAATGCTCAATTCATTGGCTTTTGGCAGAATTCCTTGAGGGTAAATCACGGCCAGGCACCAGTTCTTCTTGTGAAGGGACGGGAGTATATTTACCCTCCAGCCCAATAAATTTTCATACTGGATCTGAAAGACTCCCTGCACTGACATGCCAGTTTGTATCAGATGTATCACTTCAAGTCTTGAGCCCAGAACGCTTCGGTGCGACGCAAAAAAAACATGACCAACTGAGCGAATTGACCTCTACCCAGACTCCCTAAAATTCCTTTGTAACCAACTCACTTTCCCACGCTTCCTAATATTCTAGCTCCATAGTTTCAAATGATCTTATCCAGAATAAACTTCTTAACAGTGAGCTTTAGTCTCCTTTATCTTCCCTCTGTCCCGGCGGCACATTAACATAGCGGTTAGTGCAACGTTTTACAGAATCAGCGATCTGCGTTCAATTCCCAACGCTGTCTGTAAGGGGCTTATTTGTTCTCCCTGTGGCCGAGGTTTATTCCAGGTGGTCCCAGATTCCAAAGATATACAGGATAGTAAACTGTGGACGTGCTATGTTGGCGGCGGAAGCCTGGTGACACCTGTGGTCTGCCCCCAGCAAAACCCTTGACTGTATTGGTCATTAACACAAACAATACTTTCCACTAACAAGAGAAAATCTGTAGATGCTGGAAATCTGAGCAACACACACACACAAAATGCCGGAGGAACTCAGCAGGCCAGGCAGCATCTATGGGAAAATGTACAGTTGACATTTCGGGCAGAGACCATTCGACAGGGTTGGAGAAAAAAAGCTGAGGAGTAGATTTTTAAAGTGGAGGAGAGGAGAGAGATTCACACGATGATAGGTGAAACCTGAAGGGGGAGGGATGAAGTAAAGAGCTGGGAAGTTGATTGGTGAAAGAAATACAGGGCTGGAGAAGGGGGAGTCTGATAGGAGAGGACAGAGGCCATGGAAGAAAGGGGGGAGGAGCACCAGAGGGAGGCGATGGGTGGTGTGGTAAACCATGTATATATGTTGTAACTCGGTTACCTGTCTGGACACACACTTCTGCTGACTGCCCCTGTGGCTCCTCTGACTGCCCCTGTGGCTCCTCCCACAGAGTCCTGTATAAAGGTGTTCGCCTTGCCCCTCCTCCTCAGTCCGGGGGCAGACACTCACTGTGGAGGTCGTATTGTACAGCGAATAAAAGCCTTTCAGTATTTTACCAAACCTCAGTCTTTTGGAGTAATTGAAGGTGCTTCAGGCGGGCAAGAAGACAAGGTGAGAGAGGGAAAAGGGGGATGGGGAATGGTGAAGGAGCCGGCGGGAGGGCCATTTCCAGAAGTTCGAGAAATCGATGCTCACGCCATCAGGCTGGAGACTTCAGATGGAATATAAGGTTTTGTTCCTTCAACCTGAGTGTGGCCTCATCACAACAGTATAGGGGGCCATGGATTAACATACTGGAATTGGAATGGGAAGTGGAATTAGAATGGGTGGCCACTGGGACGTCCCACATTTTCTGACGGATGGAGTGTAGGTGCTTGGCAAAACGGTCGTTGTGTTTCTCTCTCCCCTCTCCCACCTTTTAAATCTACTCCTCATCTTTTTTTCTCCAGTCTTGCAGAAGGGTCTTGGCCCGCAACGTTGACTGTACTTTTCTCCATAGATGCTGCCTGGCCTGCTGAGTTCCTCCAGCATTCTATGTGTGTGTTGCAATGCTTTACACTGCAAGTTCTGATGTACGTATGACAAGGTTAATCAACTTTTTAAACAATCTCTTTATCTCTACTTGCCCTCTTCCCACACTTACTAAACACAAGGAGTTTGTACGCTCTCGCCGTAACTATATGCGTTTCCTCCAGGTGCTCTAGTTTCCTCCCACATTCCAAAGATGTACAGTCGGCCCTCCTTATCCGCGAGGGATTGGTTCCGGGACCCCTCGCGGACACCCAAAAACGGGGATGCTCAAGTCCCTGATTCAACCTGGTTCAATCTGGTGGACTTTAGGACCCAGCGGAACCCCGGACCTTATTTAACCTGTCTCAGTGAGGTGGGCATTAGGACCCGGCGGCGGAGCTCTGAATCCGCAGTGTTTCTGTTCACGAAAATAATCACGATCACGATTGAAAATAAAGTGTACAGGTTAGGATGAGTGAGTTGTAGGCGTGCTATGTTGGCACCATAAGTGGGGCTTCACTTATGGTCTGCTGCCAGTACATAGACAGATGGAAGCAACACATTTCACTGTACGTTACAGTGTTTCTTTGTACTATGGGACAAGTAAAAATAATCTTTCAACCTGAACTTGACAGCATTGAAGATTCTTCTGTTGGTGTCCTTGGTCAAACCTGTCATCACGTGGTCACTAACACGCAACAGATCCCAGAGAAACAAAGACTCAGCCTTCAGGTTCTTATTAACCATGCCCACCTCCTTTCCTTTCCTGATCTCTTAAGATATCTGTTCTTCCCCTATCTTAAGTTTCCTTAATATTGTTGTAGCCAGGAGGCGAGAGTGGGGACAAGCTCCCACTGCCTATTAAATGCTCCTAATGGCATGCACCTCAAATAGCCTCTGACAATCAAGTCCAGCTCCTGGCCTTCACATGTGGCTTAGCTACTGGGCCCAGCGGAACCATTTCTACTGACAGGGAAAGGGGCAAAGGAGGGTTACTGATAGCTTAAAGCCAGTTGCTTGGGCAGATGGAGCATGTTACCCATGGTTGGCAGCTCATGTAGGAGAAGGAAAACTCTGATACCAAACCTCCGCTGCTTTGCTGACATACCCTCTTACAGAAAAGGCTGGGAGTAAACCCTGAGGAAAAATTCAGTGCTCGAGTGCCTAACGCAGTCTTACGCTGAGTTCAGTGCTGACTGGCAACTCCTGTGAGGCCACTGATGGCAAACTGTATCAATCTCTGCCATTCCTTTCAATTCACCAGCTGCATATAGAGGGTGAGCTTGCTGCATGGGCATCAGCTTGCTCTTCATGCCTTACGCCATGGCATGCATAGACAGCTAGGATGCAATATTTATGGTAGACCTCAATCAACAGAGGATCTAGCTTCTTGAGTACACTCCAATTTAATAACACTACTACAGCAGATTATCGGCACCCAATTGCCCACCATTGAGAACATCTACCATAAACGCTGCCTGGACAGGGTGAAAAGAATTATCAAGGATGCATCTCACCCTAACCATGGACTTTTTACTCTCCTCCCATCCGATAGGCGCTACAGGAGCCTCCGCTCCCGCACCAGCAGGCACAGGAAGAGCTTCTTCCCTGAGGCTGTGACACTGCTGAACCTCACATCACAGCGCTAAGCAGTATTACACCCATATTGTACACTCAATACTTTTATATTTGTGTGCTGAAGCCCTTACTTTTTATTCACAGTTATTTTGTAAATAACACTATTCTTTGCATTTCTGGTCAGATACTAAATGTATTTCATTGGCTTTGTATCTGTACTCAGCACAATGACAATAAAGTTGAATCTAATATAATCTAATAGCACCAAATCATGCAGTGTAAAGTCATAAATTCCAACATTCCCTCCCTAAATTTCCCTTATATTGATATATGTATATTAACATATTGATGCAATTGAGAAGAGGGCACACAGAGAGCTATATTTCATTGGGAGTAAGAGAAGGCTTGGTATGACCCAAAGACTCTAGCAAATTCCTAGGGTTGAACCATGAAGTACACTCTAACTGGTTGTATCACTGTCTGGTCTGGAGGGGACGCTGCACAGGACTGGTAAAAGTTGTAGTGGTCACGGACTCAGCCAGCTCCATCATGGGCACTAGCCTCCTCACCATCGAGGACATCTTCAAAAGGCGATGCCTGAGAAATGCAGCATCCAATATTAAGGACCTCTACCAGCCATGGTGTGCTCTCATCTCAGTACTGCCGTCAGGGAGGAGGTATAGTATGTCAGTGATGATAAACCTGATTCTGATTCTAATTCGCCGTTTCTCCAAACTTATTGGTCTGTTTGGTGCAACCTACTTCTTAGTCATAAAGTCATAAAGAAGTACAGCACAGGAACTGGCCCTTCAGCCCATCTAGTCCATGCTGAAACCATTTAAACTGCCTGCTACCATCAACTTGCACCAGGACCATAGCCCTCCATACTGCTACCATCCATGTACCTGTCCAAACTTCTCCTAAATGTCGAAATCGAGCTCCCGTGGAACGTGCTGGCAGCTCGTTCAACGCTCTCATGGAATACAATGTTGGGAAATGTACGATGTGGAAAATAGTGTTGGGAAATGTATGAAATGTATTTTGGTAAAAGGAACAATAGTGCAGACTATTATCTAAAAGGGGAGAAGGTTCAAACATCAGAGGTGCAGAGGGACTTAGGAGTCCTCATGCAAGACTCCCAGAAGGTTTATTTACAGGTTGAGTCTGTGGTAAAGAAGGCAAATGCAATCTCAGTATTTCTTTCAAGGGGAGTAGAACATAAAACCAAGGAGATCATGCTGAGGCTTTGTAAGACACTAGTCAGGCCGCACTAGGAATATTATCAACAGTTTTAGGCCCCCTATCTCAGAAAGAAATGGTTAACATATGAGGAGCATTTGGCAGCTTTGGGCCTGGAATTTAGAAGAATGTTGGGGGTATCTCATTGAAACTTACTGAATGTTGAAAGGACTAGATAAAGTGGATGTAGAGAGGATGTTTCCTGTGATGGGGCTATCCAGAATTAAAGGGCACAGCCTCAAAAATTGAGGGGCAACCTTTTCGAACAGAGATAAGGAGGATTTTTTTTTTAACCAGAGACTAGTGAATCTGTGGAATGCTCTACCACAGACTGCGGTGGAGGCCAAGTCTGTGGGTATATTTAGGCAGAAGTTGATCGTTTCCTAATCAGTCAGGGCACCAAAGGATATGGTGAGAAGGAAGGTGTATGGGGTTGAGTGGGATCCAGGATCAGCCATGATAGAGTGGCGGAGGAGACTCGATGAGCTCAATGGTCTAATTCTGCTCCTATATCTTATGGTCTTATGGAAGAAGTTTCAAATCATGTTCCCCTTAAACTTCTCACCTTGCTCCCTTAACCCATGAACTCTGGTTGTTGTCCCACCCAACCTCAGTGGAAAAAGCCTGCTTGCATTTACGCTATCTATACCCCCTCATAATTTTGTATACCTCTATCAAATCTCCCTTACTTCTTCTACATTCCAAGGAATAAAGTCTTAACGTATTCAATCTTTCCTTACAACTTATGTCCTTCAGACCCAGCAACATCCATGTAAATGTTCTCTGCACTCTTTCATCCGTTTACATCTTTCCTGTGGGTGGCTGACCAAAATGACACACAATAATCCAAATTAGGCCTCACCAACATCTTGTGCAACTTCACCATAACTTCCCAGGTCTTGTACTCAATACTTTGATTTATAAAGACCAATGTAACAAAATCTTTCTTTATGACTCCGTCTGCCTGTGAAGCCAGTTGCAATAAATTAAGGACCTGTATTCCCATATCCCTTTGTTTTGCCACACTCCTTGGTGCCTTACCATTCTCTGTTTAAGACCTACCCTGGTTGGTCCTACCAAAGTGCAAAATCTTTCACCTGTCTGCATTAAATTCCATCTGCTATCTTCCGCCCATTTTTTCCCGCTAATGCAGATCCCCACCAAGCCATGACACCCATCCTCACCGTCCACTGCATGCCCAATCTTGGTTTTATCCACAAATTTGTTGATCCAATTAACTCATTATCATCTAGATCACTGATACAGATGACAAACAACAAAGGATCCCGCATGGATCCCTGCAACACACCACTAGTCACAGGCCCCCAGTGACAGAGGCAACCCTTTACTACCACTCTCTGGCTTCTCCCACAAAGCTAACGTCTAATCCAATTTACTACCTCATCCTGAATCCCGAGCAACTGAACCTTCTTGCCCAACTGCCCATGCGGGATCTTGTCAAAAGCCTTATTAAAATCCATGTAGACAACATCCACTGCCTTGCCTTCACCACTTTCCTGGTAACTTCCTCACAAAACTCGATAAGATTAGTACATGGCCTACCACCACACAAAGCAATACTGGCTATCCTTAGTCAGAATATGTCTATTCAAATAACTTATATATCCAGTCCCTTAGAATACCTTCCAATAACTTTCCTACAGCTGATGTCAAACTCACCAGTTTATAATTTCCTGATTTCTGTTTAGAGCCTCTTTTAAACAGCAGAACAACTTTGGATATTGTCAGGTCCTCCGGCATCTCTTCAGACAAAACTTCCCATCAAAGTCGTCTACTCCTCACAATCTTCCAGATCTAACTTTCTAACAGTTACAATTTTCTTCATATTTTTCCCGAGCACTTCTAAATATTCCAGCTACAACTTCCTGATATATTATTCCACAACCTATAACATTTCAATTTAATATCCTAACATTTCCCATGCTTTATTTTGTTATATTACAACTCAGCATGTTCTCATTTCACACACGTGCAATTCCTAAGGTATCAGGAATATCTTCTAACTAGTTTATTCCATGCAATAATATGTTGACTGCAAATCCCTAAGGATCCTAAAGGGTTCTAAAGTCCAGTAAGTCTAGGGCGGCGTGGTAGCATAGCGGTTAGCACAATCGCTTTAGATTGCCACAGTCACCAATCAGGGTTCAATTCTCACTGTTGTCTGTAAGGAGTTTGTACATTTTCCCCATGACCATGTGGTTTTCATCTGGGTGCTCCTGTTACTCTCCCATATTCCAGAGAGTTACAGTGCAGGTTAGTGGGTTGTGGGATTACCCTCGTACATTTCTCGCTGATTTGATTTCAAGTGCAAAGGGACAGTACACTGTTTGGGGCAAGAACCCCTAATAGTGTTAATTAGTAGGGGGATGTTGGGGTCCAAATTCTTAGCCCCCTGCAGGTGGTTACCCAGGTTGACAGGGTGGTTAAGAAGGTATTTGGCATTCTTGCCCTTATTAGTCGATATCAACAGTCAGGAAGTTATATTGCATCTTCATAAAACCCTCGCGTGGCCAGACCTGGAGTATTGCATACAGTTCTGGTCACCCCCGTTGTCAAGATTTGGAGAGGGAGCAGAAGAGGTTTCCCGGTTTGCTGCCCGGATGAGAGGGCATGTGCTATCACAAGAGGCTGGACAAACTTGGGTTGTTTTCTCTGGAGCGGTGGAAGCTGAGGGGAGATCTGATAGAGGTCTTTAAGATTGAGAGAGGCATATAAAGGCAGACAGTATCTTCTTCCCAGGTTTGAAATGTCTAAAACTGGAGTGCATACATTTAAGGTGAGAGGGGGTAATTTCAAAAGGGATGTGGGGGCAAATTTTGAGAATGGAAGGTGCCTGGGGTGGTGGTGGTGGTAGAGGCAGATACATTAGAGACTTTGAAGAGATGTTTAGATAGGCACAAGAATGTGAGGAGAATGGAAGCATATGGACATTGTGTAGGCAGAAGGGATTCATTTATTTGGCCATTTGATTACTGATTTAATTGGCTTGGCACAACACTGTGTGCTGAAGGGTCTGTCCCTGTACTGTACCGGTCTCTGTTCCATATTCAACACAATGCATTTCACTGTATGTCTCGACGTTTCCCTGTACTTGTGACAAATAAACCTAATCATTATCTTTAGAAAATCCTCACACCGTAGTATATTATCACTGACTTAAATGTTGTGAATTTTTTTTGTGTTTGGGGGCTGTACAATGCAAAGACATAAAAATTACTATAAACGACAAAATAATTAAATAGTGCAAAAAAACTGGAATAATGAAGTTGTGTTCATGAGCGGGAGAGGAGCAATTTTTTGTGTGCAGCTACAAAGGCAATAATCAATTTGATGATTTAATAACTTCAGGAGTGGGTTAAGTTCTTTAAAGTTGTCACAGCCAGGGCAGGTAATGGGGATACGCTCACAGTATCTGCTAAAGGCTCCCAACAGCCTCTGACAACCAAGTCTAGCTCCCGGCCTTCACTTCTGGCTTAGCTACCAAGCCCAGATGGCATGTTTCTACTGACAGGAGAAAGAGTAAATGCGGGTAACCAGTGCCTTAAAACCAGTTGTTTCAGGCAGATGGTGCTCATCAGCCACGGTTGGCAGCTCATCAAGGAGGAGGAAAACTCTGATCTCAAGCCTCTGTTGCCCCACTCATAGGGGAGGTTTTGGAAATCAACTGTGAGGAAAAATTCGGTTCTGGAGCCCCTAAGTCAGTCCTACACTGAATTCAACGATGACTGACAACTCTTGCAACGCCACTGGTGACAAACTGCGTCGGTCTCTACCATGGGAGGGAGGGAAGCTGGGGGTCTTTGGGGTTTTAACATTTAACTGTCATTTATTCTTTGGGGGCACTCCTCTGTTTTTGTGGATGGTTGTGAAGAAAAAGCATTTCAGGATGTATATTGTATACATTTCTCTGACATTAAGTGTACCTCTGAAACTTTTGAAACCAACTGCTGTACTCAATGCTCGGATTTATGAAGACTGACGTCAAAGAGCTCTCGTAATGACCCTATCTACCTGTGATGGCACTTTCAAAGAATTCTTCACAAATCCCTTTCTGGAAGAACTAAGCTAGTCAGGCAGCATCTGTGGAGAGGTAAAGGAATTGTCAATGTTTCACACTGAAACCCTGTGTTAATCCTGATCCTAATTGTGGATATTTCAGGAACGAGAAGCACTAATTTATAATTTTGAGTTGAAGATACATGGGAGAAGACAGGATTTTTTTCTATATGCAGAGCAACACACACAAAATGCTGGAGGAACTCAACAAGTCAGACGGCATCGATGGAAATGAGTAAACATTTGACATTTCAAATAGAGACCCTTCATCAGGAATGGAAAGGAAGGGAGGAGATGCCAGAATAAGAATGTGGAAGGATGAAAAGCTTTTTGTGCAGTCTGGTTTTGGTTTGCAACTCAGAGTCTTTAGGGTAGGTGTGAAAAAGATAATTTTTTACCTTCAAAAAAGAAAGAAGTCACAAAGAATAATTTACAGCGAAGGTGTCTGACAGGAGTTGTCTGAACGCCTAACGTATTTTAAATTACAGCTTCTATAATTTCCAGTCTTCATATTGAAATGTTCACGTTTTACCTTCCTGCTGGGTATGGCAGTGCTTACCCTCATGGAACAAACCACCATGGGGTACCTCGCTGAATATGCCACATACTTCAAAGGTAGCACGGCTGCCAGAGAATTTCATCTCAATGCTCAGTTCTGCCACTTGTCAAGCCACAAGGATTAACATCTTCAAAGAATCAGTCTGCCTTCTCTGCACCACCCATCTGACATTGATTGTGCATTTCCCTGGGTGAGAAGGTGACTGCGCTGTGCACAATGCACGTTAAAAGATGCTGCCTTAACTCAGAGAGAAGCAGTCTCATACCTAAACCACAAGGTTGCAGGCTTGGGGACTTGAGGATGATTGAGCCTGAGGAGATTTGGTTTGTCACATTTCTACTGAGGTACAGTGGAGACCATTCTGACTGTTTGCATCATAGCTTGATGTTTTTTGGAGATACAGCACAGTAACAGGCCCTCCGGACCCAGTGAGACCATGTCACCCGATTACATCCATGTGGCTAACTCGCCTACCAGCTAACATGGAGGACTGCAAGAGGCGTGTAGACTTAGCCAGCTCCATTCGGGCACAACTCTTTCTACCACTGCGGACATCCTGCACAGGCAGCGATTCTAGAAGGGGCATCCATCATTAAGCACCCTCACTAATGGGACGCGTCTGCTTCACAGATACAGGAGCCTGGAAACCCACACACAATGATGCAGGAACAGCTGCTTCAGATTTATGAGCCTATTAATCCCTCTTCGTCGTACCACTTGTTTACTGGGGGAGGCACAGTAACACGGGTTACCGCAATTGCTTTACCTCACCAAGCATCGCCGACCGGGTCCAATTCCCGACACTGTCTGTAAGGAGGTTGGACGTTCTCCCCGTCACTGTGCGGGTTGCCTGTGGGTCCCCCGGTTTCCTCACACGTTTCAAAGTAGGATCAGTAACTGGTGGGCATGCTATGTTGGCACCAGAAGTGACGTACAAATGAAGCATTTCACTGCGTGTTTCACCGTACATGTGACAAACAAAAACTCATCTCTTTTCCAGACATTGTAGTGGGGCTGGTGGAAAGGGAAGGAACTCAGCAGATGAAAACTCATATTGTCAGTGCCAAGTATAAGGAAAGATGCTTCAGTCTAATTGACACCCTAGTAACTGACTGTGGAAGCTTTGTGATTGATTCATACTGGCGTTAACAGTCCACATGCTTACATATACTGATTGCAACGCTTCAGTGGTAATCCCCAGAGTCATCTCCATGCTCCATCTGTAAGAACTCGGATGTGACTGTTAAGGCCAAAGGATATATGGATAGACTTGACCCCCAAGTAGCCTAATTGTTCACGTGTACATATCTTTGGAGAACAGGTTGAAAGATTAACTACCAAAGCCCAGTGATGCTGGGCCTTAGTCATATTGAAGTTATTACCCCTGGCTTGTGTTGGCCATTGACGCAAATGCAAACCACTGCACTTGACCACATGTTTAGCTGTACATCATCATCATCGTCATCAGGTGCCATGACCCATTTAGCTGTACACTACCGTGCAAAAGTCTTTCATATATATATATATAGTTAGATCAACTGATGATCCCACTGGTGATAGCACAGGACAGTTAACATCTTAGTCCACGTGTAACTCTGCAAAAGTCTTTTATATATATATATATAGTTATGGTGCCTAAGAATTTTGCACAGTACTGTATTTGTCAATGGAGAGTGAGTTTGTAAATCTGGCAGGGGCAAAGGATGTCGGGAATGGCGAGGGTGGAGCACAGTGGAAGGGGTGAGTGACAGTGGTAGAGAAATGGTGGGGGGTGGGGTTGGCACTGGTGCAGACACTCCAGCCCTGAGACACCAGGCAAGGTCATTTGATTGCAAGCAATTGGTTTATTGATCATTACAGAATGTCTCTCTGGTGCTTCCTGTTCCCCTCCCCTGTCCTTTCATCTTTTCCCAACCATGACTCCCCCCTCCCTGTACCCTTCCACTCTCAGTCCACAAAAGAGACCCATATCAGAATCAGGTTTATCATCACTTACAGACGTTGTGAAATTTGTTGTTTTTTTTGCAGCAATACAATAGAATTACTTCTATAATAAATAGAATTACTTCAGTACTGTGCAAAGCTCATAGGCACCCTAGCTATGTAGATGTGCCTGAGACTTTTGCACAGTACTGTATATGCAACAAATAAGGCTGATCTTTAAACCTTTAAATTCTATTTTATTGTTGATGGCAATTTTGTGCCTTTGCAATTTTCTGCTGCACAAAACAACAAGTTTCACACCATATATGCCAGTGATAATAAACTAGGCTCTGATATTGATTCCAGACAAATGAGCAAGGCAGTGCTACAGTGTCAGATGTACTGTTAACTGAAGATTCATTCAAAGCAAAACCTCTCTGAAGGAACATACAAGGTCCCATGACTCCAGCTTAAAATGAGCGCAAGATTCGAGACTAACCATTTTTTGTATGCCTCAACCAATATTATAAAGACAAATTGTCTGACCATTGTCAAACTGCACAGGATCAAAATAAGATGCAAAAAGTTGTAAGCTCGGTCAGTTCCATCATGAACATGAGCCTCCCCAGCATCCAGGACATCTTCGAGGAGTGAGGTCTGAAAAAGTCGGCATTCGTCATTCAGGGTCCCCAGCATTCAGGACATGCTACCACCAAGGAGGAGGTACAGAAGCCTGAAGGTTCACACTCAACTATTCAGGAAAAGCTTCTTCCCCTCCGCAAGCCAATTTCTGAATGGACATTGAAACCCTGAACACTACTTTTTTCTCTCTTTTTGTACCACTTATATAATTTCACTTTTTAAATATATACAGTATATAGTTAGTGTAATTTACAGGTTTTATTATGTACTGCACTGAACTGCTGCTGCATTACAATGAATTTCATGATGTAATTTACTGATTCCAGTTCTGGTTGCCTCACTATAGGAAGGATGTGGAAGCATTGGAAAGGGTACAGAGAAGATTTACCAGGATGCTGCCTAGTTTAGAGAGTATGGATTATGATCAGACATTAAGGGAGCTAGGGCTTTACTCTTTGGAGAGAAGGAGGATGAGAAGAGACATGATAGAGGTGTACAAGATAATAAGAGGAATAGATAGAGTGGATAGCCAGCGCCTCTTCCCCAGGGCACCACTGCTCAATACAAGAGGACATGGCTTTAAGGTAAGGGGTGGGAAGTTCAAGGGGGATATTAGAGGAAGGTTTTTAACTCAGAGAGTGGTTGGTGCGTGGAATGCACTGCCTGAGTCAGTGGTGGATGCAGGTACACTATTGAAGTTTAAGAGACTACTAGACAGGTATGTGGAGGAATTTAAGGTGGGGGGTTATATGGGAGGCAGGGTTTGAGGGTTGGCACAACATTGTGGGCCAAAGGGCCTGTACTATTCTATGTTCTGTGTTCTATGCCAATGATATTAAACCTGATTCTGAATTACCACAGGTTCTTGGAGGCCCCTTGATAAGTTGTCAAAGGCTATTGAACATGAGTCCGTAAGACATAGAAGCTGGATTAGGCTATTTGGCCTATCAATTCTGCTCCACCATTGCATCATGGCTCATTTATTAACCTTCTGAACCCCATTCTCCTGTCTTCTCCCTAGAAGTTTTGATTCCTTGATTCATCAAGAACCTATCGATCTCTGCTTTAAATATACCCAATGACTTGGCCTGCACGGCACTCTGTGTCAATGACTTCCACAGATTCACCACCCGCTGGCTAAAGAAATGTTTCCTCATCTCTGTCCGAAATGGACATCTCTGAGGTTGAACCCTGTGGTCCTAGTCTCTCCCAGTTTAGGAAACATGCTCTCCACATCCACTCTATCTAGGCCTTTCATTATACAATAAATTTCAATGAGATCCCTCCTAATTCTTCTAAACTCCAGCAAGGACAAGGCCTAGAGCCATCAAAAGCTCCTCATACATTAACCCTTTCATTCCTGGGATCATTCTTGTGTATCTCCTCTGGACCCTCGCCTATTCCAACATGTTCTACTGGTTGAAAAGTGCCACCATTGTAAATATGTAACCCTGTAAATTTTAAATGTTATTATTTAGAGATACAGCACCAAAAAGCCTGCAACTCTCAATTACACCCATACCAGTTCACCCGCTAACTGGTACATGTTTGGAGCATAGGTGGAAACCAGAGCACGTGGAGCACAAAAATCACAGAGAAAACACTCTTACAGACAGCAATGGGAATCGAACGCAGTCACTGACACTATAATAACATTATACTGACTGCTGCGTTGTCACACCACACATGGCAGCTAGCGATTCTGTTGTTTCTTTTCCTTTTCTACTAACTCAATCTACTGGCTGGTGGTTAATTGGTCAGTGTAAATTGTCCTGTGATTAGGGTGGGGTTAAATCGGGGACATTGTAAATTGTCCTGTGATTAGGGTGGGGTTAAATCGGGGACATTGTAAATTGTCCTGTGATTAGGGTGGGGTGAAATCGGGGCCATTGTAAATTGTCCAGTGATTAAGGTGGGGTTAAATCGGGGACATTGTAAATTGTCCTGTGATTAGGGTGGGGTTAAATCGGGGACATTGTAAATTGTCCTGTGATTAGGGTGGGGTTAAATCGGGGACATTGTAAATTGTCCTGTGATTAGGGTGGGGTTAAATCGGGGACGTTGTAAATTGTTCAGTGATTAGGGTGGGGTTAAATCGGGGACATTGTAAATTGTCCTGTGATTAGGGTGGGGTTAAATCGGGGACATTGTAAATTGTCCTGTGATTAGGGTGGGGTTAAATCAGGGAATGCTGGGTGGCACAATTCAATGTGCCAGAAGGGCCGATTCCATGCTCTAGCTCAAAAAAATAAAATGAAATAAAAATACATTTATTTTGATCTTTGAATTTTGAATCTTGTAAGAGAATCTATTGACTAGTGGTACAATGTATGTAGAGAAAGATATGTCCAGATTATAGTTACTGCACACATGGAATAGGTACTTTTTCCTCATAAGTCTTCATGACTGGTGCTAGGCTGCTAAAATTCCCGAAGAAATTACACCATTGGTTTTTCAGGTCAATTTTCCATGGACTTTCAGCATCCTGTTTGATTTATGGCAAGAAAATTGTATAAGATTTAGGACCTTCCTTTAAATAATAGAACAGTACCACTCAGATACCAAATGACTATTCTACCCACTGGGAGAGTTTCCTACCCCTAGTACATTCTGTGGTGCAGGTCCACTCTGATACCAAATGATTGATATACACATTGGGAGTTTCTCATCGTTGTACGTCCTGTGACTCAGTACCACTCTGAAACCAACTGATTGATCTACCTTTTGGGAGAGTTTTCCATCTCTAATACATCCTGTGAAACATGTCCATTCTGAAATGAACTGATTGATCAACTCATTGGGAGAATTTCTCATCCATTATACATCCTGTGATGCAGAGCCACTCCGAAACCAACTGATTGATCTACCCATTGGAAGAGTTTCCCATCTCTAATTTTAAAATTACAGTATGTAGATTCAAATGTCAGCACAACATTGTGGGCTGAAATGTCAGCATTGTGCTGTGCAGCTCTCTGTTCTATGTCCTACTGGTTGCTGAACTTTTCCCATAAATCAGTTTGAGACAATTTTGACTTCAATCTCACATAAGCAACCAAACAAAAGTCACAGTGAGTCACATAAATGGCGGTTGTGGATAGGGCTTTAAACTCTATAGCTGGGGGATGGGGTTAAACAAAGTATGTTTTGTAAGTAAAATGGAAGGCAAGTGCTGGAGAATTTAATGAATAAATAAGTCAGAAAGTTTAGTAAGGGGTAAGGTTTTAACGTCAGGCAACATGGAGACAAAATTGAAAGGAAGGTGGTGAATACAGGACTGAAGGTGTTACATCCGAGTGAAAGCCAAAATGAAATAAGGTAGATGGTCTTGTAGTGCAAACAGAAACTGACGAATATGATATTGTGGGCATCACTGAATCATGGTTGAAAGAAGATCACAGCTGGGAGCTTAACATCCAAGGATACACATCATATTGAAAGGATAGGTAAGTGGTTGAGGGGGTGGTGTGGCTTTGTTGGTAAAAAAATAAAATCAAATGCTTAGAAAGAAGATGTAGATTCCTTGTGTGCAGAGCTGAGAAACTGCAAGGGTAAGAGAACCCTGATGGGAATTATATACGGCCTCTGCAAATAGCTAGGGTGTGGGGTACAAATTATAACGGGAGATAGAAAAGTTATGTAAAACACACAATGTTATGTTGGTCATACGGGATTTCAATATGCAGGTAGATCAGGACTATTAGTTTGAGTCTGAATACCAAGAGAAGGAATTTGTACAATGCCTGCAAGATAGAATTTTTAAAAGACAGCTTGTGTTTGAGGCTGCTCAATTCTGGATTGGATGTTGTGCAGTGAACTAAGTTCCAGTTAGATGGTGGAGTGCTCAGGGTCTAATAAAAGGTGCATTTGTAAGTGTTTTCTTTTTTTATGGCAAGTTGCTGCTGGATGCTAAGAATATCAAATACTGTAGGACTATCCCATCAGTGTGTTGCTCGATAACGATGGAACTGGACATTATTGTGATGTTGCCTGGTCTTGTTAGGTACCATTGTGCCAAGATGGTGCACGATCCAAGAAGAGGAGTGAGTGATTGTCTTGGACATTTTTACTTGGAAGCAAGACTTTGTTGGACATTCTGGAAGCATGTTCATTGGCGAGACTTGATTTTAAACTACCGGTATCCATTTTGAGAAAAGTGGTGAGCACTTCTGATACAGCAGGCATTATTAATCCTTGACTAATTGTATGAGATTTTCCACACTTTGTTATCATTTTGGAAATGTTGCAAGAACCAATGAGACCACTATCAAGGTCATTTTTAGCTTTCTGCCAAATGACTCG
Organism: Mobula birostris; assembly: GCF_030028105.1. Classification (NCBI taxonomy): domain Eukaryota; kingdom Metazoa; phylum Chordata; class Chondrichthyes; order Myliobatiformes; family Myliobatidae; genus Mobula; species Mobula birostris. The sequence continues at coordinate 202,425,604 of NC_092374.1, forward strand.
AGTGGCAACACTTTTTACATATTTTCACATCCCAATAATTTCTGTTTGGTTGGTAAGCTCAGATGAGATTGCTGCCTTTCAGATTTGTTGTGATGACGAATGCTCACGGCCTGCAGAGCTTTGGTTCTTCCTGTGTTCCAGCGCCTCATCCTTTTTTTTTGGAAGTGCCCACTCTACTAATGGTCAGTCAGGTCTTGTGCCTTAAGATAGGGTACCGCTGACCCCATTGGGAATCACTGATCAACAGTCATGCCACTCAGGGACTTGGGCTATATTATTGTTTTCTCTTTGGGACTGTTATGTTTTTCTGAAATCATAACCATATGTGCTATTGCATTATGCTGTATATTGTTGGTAAAGTGTTTTGCATCTTGGCCCCAGAGGAACACTCTTTCATTTAAGGAGCTGGTGGTAGACCTGAGGAGAGCTAAGGTCCCCGCGACCCCTGTTTCCATCCAGGGGGTCAGTGTGGACATGGTGGAGGATTAAAGAACGCTGAGGCTGTCTACAAGAAGAGTCAGAGCTGTCTCTATTTCCTGAGGAGACTGAGGTCCTTTAACATCTGCCGGACGATGCTGAGGATGTTCTACGAGTCTGTGGTGGCCAGTGCGATCATGTTTGCTGTTGTGTGCTGGAGCAGCAGGCTAAGGGTAGCAGACACCAACAGAATCAACAAACTCATTCGTAAGGCCAGTGATGTTGTGGGGATGGAACTGGACTCTCTGGCGGTGGTGTCTGAAAAGAGGATGCTGTCCAAGTTGCATGCCATCTTGGACAATGTCTCCCATCCACTATATAATGTACTGGGTGGGCACAGGAGTACATTCAGCCAGAGACTCATTCCACCGAGATGCAACACAGAGCGTCATAGGAAGTCATTCCTGCCTGTGGCCATCAAACCTTACAACTCCTCCCTTGGAGGGTCAGACACCCTGAGCTGATAGGCTGGTCCTGGACTTATTTCCTGGCATAATCTATATATTACTGTTTAACTATTTATGGTTTTATTATTACTATTTAATAACTTATGGTGCAACTGTGATGAAAACCAATTTCCCCCGGGATCAATAAAGTTTGACTCTGACTATTTGGCCATATTCATACATGTTTGAATGATAATTAAACTTCAACTTGAAGTACTTGAAACTTGGACTTGATTTGATTCGGGATCTTAAAGCAAAGGAACCCTTCGAAGGCTGATAATAATTTGATAGAATTCACCCTGAAGTTTGAGATGGAGAAGCTAAAATCAGATGTATCTGTATTAGAATGGAGTAAAGGGCTTGGAGGGGCAGATGCCTTGAGCCAATAGGCTGGTCCTGGACTTATTTCATAATTTACTGGCATAATTTACATATTACTATTTAACTATTTATGGCTCTATTACCATTTATTATTTATGGTGCAACTGTAACGAAAACCAATTTCCCCCGGGATCAATAAAGTATGACTCTGACTATGACTATGGCTATGAGAAAAGAGCTGGCCAAAGCTGATTGGAAGGAGACACTAACAGGGATGATGGCAGAATAGCAATGACTGGAATTTCTGGGAGCAAATTGAAAATCACAGATTGGTTCATTCCAAAGAAAGAAGTATTCTAAAGGGGAGATGAGTCAATTGAGTACGACAAGGGAAGTCAAAGGCAGCGTAAAAACAAAAGAGAGGGCCTACTGCATAACATAGCAAAAAGTAGTGGGAAGCTAGAGGATTGAGAAGCTTTCAAAAACCTGCTCAAGGCAACTAAAAAAAGCAGTAAGGAAAGAAAAGATATGAAGGTAAGCTAGCCAATAATACAAAAGAGGATATCAAAAGGCAGTTAGCCTGACTTCAGTGTTTGTCAAGAAGTTAGAGTCCATTATTAAGGATGAGGTTTCAGAGTACCTGGAGGCAGGTGATAAAATAGGTCAAAGTCAGCATGGAAGGCAATGGGCTCCAGCTATTTCTGTGGTGCAGAGTGGCAGGACCTCCACTGGAGAATAAAGTGCTTTAAATGAAAACTTCAAGTGTTCAAGAGTCTGGAAGTTATTTTGCAGCTATATAAACAGGCCGGGAGTGTTGCCTTCAGTTCTGGTCACTCCATTATAGGAACGATGTGAAGGCATCGGAAACGGAGCAGAAAAGACTCTCTAGGATGCTCACTAGATTAAAGGGCATGTTCTATCACCTCCCTGCTTCTCACTCCAAGTCAAGTCAAGTCACCTTTTATTGTCATTTCGACCATAAACTGCTGGTACAGTACACAGTAAAAACGAAACAATGTTCCTCCAGGACCATGGTGCTATATGAAACAACACAAAACCACAATAGACTAAGTGAGACAACACAAGGCTACACTAGACCATGTAAGACAACACGAAAACTGCGCTAGACTACATAAAGTGCACAAAACAGTGCAGGGCAGTACAATAAATAATAAACAAGACAATAGGCACCGTAGAGGACAAATTACAATATAATAATAAATGATGTAAATGTCAGTCTACACTCTGCGTATTAAGGAGTCTGATGGCTTGGGGGAAGAAACTGTTGCACAGTCTGGTCGTGAGAGCCCGAATGCTTCGGTACCTTTTGCCAGATGGCAGGAGGGAGAAGAGTTCTTCCTCTTCCCCCAGCTAACTTCCCCTCACCAGGCTTCACCTATCATTTTAATTTTAATATGCTACTCTGGATTCCCAGCATCCGCAGAATCTCTTGTGTTTCGTAAGGAAAGGCTGGTCAAGACTGATTGGTTTCTCTGGTATGCTGCCGATGAGGGGATTTCCCATAGGTGCTTATAAAGATTATGGGAAGCATAGACAGGCATTATCTTTTCCCCAGGTCTCAAGAGACTGAATACCAGAGAGCATGCATTTCCGAAGAGGAAAGTTGAAAGGAGATTTTTTTTTTACAGAGAGAGTGGTCTGTGCCTGGAGCGTGCTGCCAGGGGTGGTGGTGGAGGCTGATACAACAGAGACATTTAGGAGTCTCTTAGATAGGCACATGAAGATGTAGGGAATTGAGGGATGGGAACCATACGCAGGAATTCACGTAATTGGGTATCTCAAGTCTATTTGGTGCAGCAAGCATTGTGAACCAAAGGGCCAGTTCCTGTGCTGGACTATTCAATGTCCTATGTTCTGAACTAAGTTATAAACCACCCCCCACCCCCCAGTGTAACCACACACGTTTACACACACCCTCAGCTGAGCTAAAAATGCAAACACGAGGAAATCTGCAGGTGCTGGCATTTCAAGCAACACACATAAAAGTTCGCAGCGGCCCTTTCAAATCTCTTACTAGCTCTTCTTTCAGTTAGTCCTGACAAAGGGTCTCGGCCCGAAATGTCGACTGTACCTCTTTCTATAGATGCTGCCTGGCCTGCTGTGAACTTTGATATGTGTTGCTTCAGATGAGCTATGCTGCTCTATTGGTACATTACTATCCAGAACATTAACTTAAAACCGAAAACTCTGGGGATTCTCAGCAGGTCGGGCAGCATTTAAAAAAGACGAAAGCAGAGCTAATATCTGAGCACAGTGACCATTCATCAGATACACTGGTATTGAGATGGTATTGCTATTGGTTTAATAATGAGGCATACCAAGATGCATTGCCTTGCATATTCTTGATACGGATCAAATCATTGCAGAGTGCATTAAGCTCACAGTAACAAAGCAGAATAAAGTCAAGGTGAACATTGTCAAAGTGGTTCCCTAAGGCTGAGGAAGGTAGTGGAGATTAGCTCCCATGACGTATTAAATGTTCCCAATGGTGTGCTTCAAGTCCGGTTCATGTGCGGTCAGCTGCTAAGCCCAGCGGAACCGTGACTACTGGCAGGAGAAGGGGCAAAGGCAGGTTACTGGAGCCTTAAAACCAGTCACTTTGGGCTAATAGGGCTCACCAGCCGTGGTTGGCAGCTCATCCAAAAGAAGGAAAACTTTAATCTCAAACCTGCACTGCCATGCGGCTATTCCCACTCACAGAGAAGGCTTCTGGAGTAAACCCTGGGGAAATCCCCAGCACTGGAGTCCCTAAGGCAGACTTGCATTGAGTTCAGTCCTGACTGGTAACTCTGGTGATGTCACTGGCACCAGATTGTAGCGATCTCTGCTGTCACCAGACCTGTGGAGAGGGGGAGCCTGATACATGGGCTTGCTCTCCGTATTGTGCTGCCCTGGCTTGCATGCTGCTTTGTGGGATGCAACATCCATGGTCGACCCCAGCTAAAGGAGGACATCCTCAGATTATCAAGATACCTCTGTGTCACCATAGACTACCGTGAAATTCACTTATCGCAGGCATTTACAGGAAAATAAATAAATACAATAGAATTTATGAAAAAAATGTGTAAACATGTGTGGTTTATGTATGTCCTGTTGAGGGGTCCCGGACCAAAATGTCGACTGCACTCTTTTCCATAGATACTGCCTGCCCTGCTGAGTTCCTCCAGCATTTTGTATGTGTTGCTTGGATTTCCAGCTTCTGCAGACTTTCTCTTGTTTATAGATAAACAAAGACCGACCAACAACCAATGTGCAAAAGAAGACAAATTATGCAAACAAAAAAGAATAATATTGAGAACGTGAGAACTTGAAAGTGAGACTTTAGGTTGTGGAATCAGTTAGGAGTTGAGGTGAATGAAGATATCCACGTTGGTTTAGGAGCCTGATGTTTGTATGGTAATAACTGTTCCTGAACCTGGTGTTCTGGGGCATGCCTCCCACCAGATGGTAATAGTGAGGAGAGACCATGGCCTGCAAAGTGGTGGTCCTTGATGATGAGTTGTATAAACCACTGAAAAAATGAATTGCAGATAAACAATCAAATGCAAAGTAGATTGTGAGGCCAAAAATCCATCTTATTGTACAAGAGTCTTATAACAGTGAACAGAAGCCGTGCTTCAGCCTGGTGGGTACATGCTTTCAGGCTGTTTGTTATCTTCTGCCCAATGGGAGAATGGAGAAGAGAAAAGGTTCAGGATTGTGTTGAGTATAAGTCTGTTCCCCTCTCCACAGATGCTGCATGATCTGTTGTGAATCTTCAGCACGTTCCGGTTTACTTCCCAATCCCAGTACTTGTAATGTTTGAGTTTATAGCTCCAGGGCTTCCTCTTTCTCCTGTGTCTGTGCAGTATTCACATAATTGTGCACCACTTAATTGGAGACAGCATTTCAAGAAAATGCGCTGTACTTAATCTCCGGTGTCTTGACCCCAATGTGTCTTATTTTAATCATTACCTGTGGACTTGCATTGTCACCTTGTTCCTTTCCATTCTCACCAGGAGACACAGGCTAAAATTAGTTCAGAAATCTTCACATTGCAAACGGCTTTGCAATCTTCAGCTCATTTAAAGACTTGAGGACCAAATCATAACTCTCCCTGACCCAAACACGCTCACTTCTGTGCTGTTGAGAGACCATGAATTACAGTGCAGCAACGTTTTTAAGTTCAGCCTTGTTTTCCAATCCCTTGACAGACTCTCCTCCTTGTCTATCAAGCACCACCACCCCAATCTTCTAACTTCATAAACACAAGAGAGTCTGCATTTGTTGGAAATCCAAAACAACACACACAAAGTGCTGGAGGAACTCAGCAGGTCAGGCAGCATCGATGCAAAGGAATAAACAGTCAGCATTTCAGGTCAAGTCCCTTCATCAGGACTGGAAAGGCATGGGGCAGAAGCCAAAACAAGAAGGTAGGGGCAGGGTGAGGGGGAGTACAAACTGGCAGGTGGCAGGTGAAGCCAGGTAGGTGGGGATGAAGGATAAAGCTGTGAGCCGACAGATGGAAAAGGTAGAGGGCTGGAGAAGAAGGAACCTGATAGCAGAGGAGAGTGGACCATGGAAGAAAGGGGAAAGAGGGCACTAGGGGGAGATGATGGACAGGTGAGGAGAGAGCAGGGCCAGAATAGGAAACTGAAGATGAAGAAAGGGGGACGAGGTATAATTACTGGAAGTTGGAGAAATTGATGTTCATTCCAAGAGGTTGGAGACTACCCAGATGAAATATGAAGTGTTTATCATTATGATTCTTGATACAGGATTCCTGATTTCCATCGCCCCACCAGCAACACTCATGCCTGCAGTAATCATAGTACAATAGGTGGCATGGTACCGTAGTGTTATGGCACAGTATTCAGTGTTAGAGGTAGCATGGTAACACAGTATTATATCACAGTATTCAGTGTTAGGGGAGGCATGGCACCGTAGTATTATATCACAGTATTCAGTGTTAGGGGCAGCATGGCACCCTAGTATTATATCACAGTATTCAGTGTTGGGGCGTCATGGTAACATAGTATTAGATCACAGTACTCAGTATTAAGGGCAACATGCTAACATAGTATTATATCACAGTATTAGGTGTTAGGGGTGGCATGGTACTATAGTGTTATATCACAGTATTCAGTGCTAGGGGTGACATGGTACTGTTGTATTATATCACAGTATTCAGTGTTGGGGTGGCACAGTACCGTAAGTATTATATAACACTGTTCAGGGAAGGTATGATGCCATTGTATTATGGCACAGTATTTAGTGTTAGGGAAGGCATGGTGCCATAGTATTATATCACAGTATTCAGTGTTGGGGCGGCATGGTACTGTAGCATTATGGCAAAGTATTCAGTATTAGGGGCCGCACTGTACCATCGTATTAGAGCTCAGTGTTCAGTGTTGGGGTTTCATGGTTGTACAGTATTAGAGCTCGGTGTTCAGTGTTGGGGTGTCACGGTTGTACAGTATTAGAGCTCAGTGTTCAGTGTTGGGGTTTCACAGTGTGCAGTATTAGAACTCAGTGTTCAGTGTTGGAGTTTACGGTTGTACGGTATTAGAGCTCAGTGTTCAGTGTTGGGGTGTCACGGTTGTGCAGTATTAGAACTCAGTGTTCAGTGTTGGGGTTTCACAGTTGTACAGTATTGGAGTTCAGTGTTCAGTGTTGGGGTTTCACGGTTGTACAGTATTAGAGCTCAGTGTTCAGTGTTGGGGTGTCACGGTTGTACAGTATTAGAGCTCAGTGTTCAGTGTTGGGGTTTCACGGTTGTACAGTATTAGAGCTCAGTGTTCAGTGTTGGGGTGTCACGGTTGTACAGTATTAGAGCTCAGTGTTCAGTGTTGGGGTTTCACGGTTGTGCAGTATTAGAGCTCAGTGTTCAGTGTTGGGGTGTCACGGTTGTACAGTATTAGAGCTCAGTGTTCAGTGTTGGGGTGTCACGGTTGTACGGTATTAGAGCTCAGGGTTCTCTGTTGGCGTGTCACGGTTGTGCAGTATTAGAGTTCATAGAAACATAGGAACATAGAAAATAGGTGCAGGAGTAGGCCATTCGGCCCTTCGAGCCTGCACCGCCATTTTTTATGATCATGGCTGTTCATCCAACTCAGAACCCTGCACCAGCCTTCCCTCCATACCCCCTGATCCCCGTAGCCACAAGGGCCATATCTAACTCCCTCTTAAATATAGCCAATGTACTGGCCTCAACTGCTTCCTGTGGCAGAGAATTCCACAGATTCACCACTCTCTGAGTGAAGAAGTTTTTCCTAATCTCGGTCCTAAAAGGCTTCCCCTTTATCCTCAAACTGTGACCCCTTGTTCTGGACTTCCCCAACATCGGGAACAATCTTCCTGCATCTAGCCTGTCCAATCCCTTTAGGATTTTATACATTTCAATCAGATCTCCCCTCAATCTTCTAAATTCCAACAAGTACAAGCCCAGTTCATCCAGTCTTTCTTCATATGAAAGTCCTGCCATCCCAGGAATCAATCTGGTGAACCTTCTTTGTACTCCCTCTATGGCAAGGATGTCTTTCCTCAGATTAGGGGACCAAAACTGCACACAATACTCCAGGTGTGGTCTCACCAAGGCCTTGTACAACTGCAGTAGTACCTCCCTGCTCCTGTACTCAAATCCTCTTGCTATAAATGCCAGCATACCATTCGCCTTTTTCACCGCCTGCTGTACCTGCATGCCCACTTTCAATGACTGGTGTATAATGACACCCAGGTCTCGTTGCATCTCCCCTTTTCCTAATCGGCCACCATTCAGATAATAATCTGTTTTCCTATTTTTGCTACCAAAGTTGTTAACTTCACATTTATCCACATTAAATTGCATCTGCCATGAATTTGCCCACTCACCCAACCTATCCAAGTCACTCTGCATCCTCTTAGCATCCTCCTCACAGCTAACACTGCCACCCAGCTTCGTGTCATCCACAAACTTGGAGATGCTGCATTTAATTCCCTCATCCAAGTCATTAATGTATATTGTAAACAACTGGGGTCCCAGCACTGAGCCTTGCGGTACCCCACTAGTCACTGCCTGCCATTCTGAAAAGGTCCCGTTTATTCCCACTCTTTGCTTCCTGTCTGCTAACCAATTCTCCATCCACATCAATACCTTACCCCCAATACCACGTGCTTTAAGTTTGCACACTAATCTCCCGTGTGGGACCTTGTCAAAAGCCTTTTGAAAATCCAGATATACCACATCCACTGGTTCTCCCCTATCCACTCTACTAGTTACATCCTCAAAAAATTCAGTGAGATTCGTCAGACATGATTTTCCCTTCACAAATCCATGTTGACTTTGTCCGATGATTTCACTGCTTTCCAAATGTGCTGTTATCACATCTTTGATAACTGACTCCAGCAGTTTCCCCACCACCGACATTAGGCTAACCGGTCTATAATTCCCCGGTTTCTCTCTCCCTCCTTTTTTTAAAAAGTGGGGTTACATTAGCCACCCTCCAATCCTCAGGAACTAGTCCAGAATCTAACGAGTTTTGAAAAATTATCACTAATGCATCCACTATTTCTTGGGCTACTTCCTTAAGCACTCTAGGATGCAGACCATCTGGCCCTGGAGATTTATCTGCCTTCAATCCCTTCAATTTACCTAACACCACTTCCCTACTAACAAGTATTTCGCTCAGTTCCTCCATCTCACTGGACCCTCTGTTCCCTACTATTTCTGGAAGATTATTTATGTCCTCCTTAGTGAAGATTGAACCAAAGTAATTATTCAATTGGTCTGCCATGTCCTTGCTCCCCATAATCAATTCACCTGTTTCTGTCTGCAGGGGACCTACATTTGTCTTTACCAGTCTTTTCCTTTTTACATACCTATAAAAGCTTTTACAGTCAGTTTTTACATTCCCTGCCAGTTTTCTCTCATAATCTTTTTTCCCCTTCCTAATTAAGCCCTTTGTCCTCCTCTGCTGAAATCTGAATTTCTCCCAGTCCTCAGGTGAGCCACTTTCTCTGGCTAATTTGTATGCTGCTTCTTTGGAATTGATACTATCCCTAATTTCTCTTGTCAGCCACGGGTGCACTACCTTCCTTGACTTATTCTTTTGCCAAACTGGGATGAACAATTGTTGTAGTTCATCCATGCAACCTTTAAATGCTTGCCATTGCATATCCACCGTCAATCCTTTAAGTGTCATTTGCCAGTCTATCTTAGCTAATTCATGTCTCATACCTTCAAAGTTACCCCTCTTTAAGTTCAGAACCTTTGTTTCTGAATTAACTATGTCACTGTCCATCTTAATGAAGAATTCCACCATATTATGGTCACTCTTACCCAAGGGGCCTCTCACGACAAGATTGCTAATTAACCCTTCCTCATTGCTCAAAACCCAGTCCAGAATAGCCTGCTCTCCAGTTGGTTCCTCGACATGTTGGTTCAAAAAACCATCCCGCATACATTCCAAGAAATCCTCTTCCTCAGCACCTTTACCAATTTGGTTCACCCAATCTACATGTAGATTGAAGTCACCCATTATAACTGCTATTCCTTTATTGCACACATTTCTAATTTCCTGCTTAATACCATCTCCGACCTCACTACTACTGTTAGGTGGACTGTACACAACTCCCACCAGCGTCTTCTGCCCCTTAGTGTTACGCAGCTCTACCCATATCGATTCCACATCCTCCCGGCTTATGTCCTTCCTTTCAATTGCGTTAGTCTCTTCTTTACCCAGCAACGCCACCCCACCTCCCCTCCCTTATTGTCTATCCCTCTTGAATATTGAATATCCCTGAACGTTGAGCTCCCATCCTTGGTCATCCTTGGCTCAGTGTTCAGTGTTGGTGTGTCACAGTTGTACAGTATTCGAGCTCAGTGTTCAGTGTTGGGGTGTCACGGTTGTGCAGTATTAGAGCTCAGTGTTCAGTGTTGGGGTGTCACGGTTGTGCAGTATTAGAGCTCAGTGTTCAGTGTTGGGGTTTCACGGTTGTACAGTATTAGAGCTCAGTGTTCAGTGTTGGGGTGTCACGGTTGTGCAGTATTAGAGCTCAGTGTTCAGTGTTGGGGTGTCACGGTTGTACAGTATTAGAGCTCAGTGTTCAGTGTTGGGGTTTCACAGTTCTACAGTATTAGAGCTCAGTGTTCAGTGTTGGGGTTTCACGGTTGTGCAGTATTAGAGCTCAGTGTTCAGTGTTGGGGTGTCACGGTTGTACAGTATTAGAGCTCAGTGTTCAGTGTTGGGGTGTCACGGTTGTGCAGTATTAGAGCTCAGTGTTCAGTGTTGGGGTGTCACGGTTGTGCAGGATTGGAGCTCAGTGTTCAGTGTTGGGGTGTCACGGTTGTACGGTATTAGAGCTCAGTGTTCAGTGTTGGGGTGTCACGGTTGTGCAGTATTAGAGCTCAGTGTTCAGTGTTGGGGTTTCATGGTTGTGCAGTATTAGAGCTCAGTGTTCAGTGTTGGGGTGTCACGGTTGTACAGTATTAGAGCTCAGTGTTCAGTGTTGGGGTGTCACGGTTGTGCAGTATTAGAGCTCAGTGTTCAGTGTTGGGGTGTCACGGTTGTGCAGTATTAGAGCTCAGTGTTCAGTGTTGGGGTGTTACGGTTGTGCAGGATTGGAGCTCAGTGTTCAGTGTTGGGGTGTCACGGTTGTACAGTATTAGAGCTCAGTGTTCAGTGTTGGGGTGTCACGGTTGTGCAGTATTAGAGCTCAGTGTTCAGTGTTGGGGTTTCATGGTTGTGCAGTATTAGAGCTCAGTGTTCAGTGTTGGGGTTTCACAGTTGTACAGTATTAGAGCTCAGTGTTCAGTGTTGGGGTTTCACGGTTGTACAGTATTAGAGCTCAGTGTTCAGTGTTGGGGTGTCACGGTTGTACGGTATTAGAGCTCAGTGTTCAGTGTTGGAGTGTCACGGTTGTACAGTATTAGAGCTCAGTGTTCAGTGTTGGGGTTTCACGGTTGTACAGTATTAGAGCTCAGTGTTCAGTGTTGGGGTGTCACGGTTGTGCAGTATTAGAGCTCAGTGTTCAGTGTTGGGGTTTCACAGTTCTACAGTATTAGAGCTCAGTGTTCAGTGTTGGGGTGTCACGGTTGTACAGTATTGGAGCTCAGTGTTCAGTGTTGGGGTGTCACGGTTGTGCAGGATTGGAGCTCGGTGCTCTGTGTTTGGGGGGCACGGTTGTACAGTATTAGAGCTCAGTGTTCAGTGTTGGGGTGTCACGGTTGTACAGGATTGGAGCTCGGTGTTCAGTGTTGGGGTGTCACGGTTGTACAGTATTAGAGCTCAGTGTTCAGTGTTGGGGTGTCACGGTTGTACAGGATTGGAGCTCGGTGTTCAGTGTTGGGGTGTCACGGTTGTACAGGATTGGAGCTCGGTGCTCTGTGTTTGGGGGGCACGGTAGCATTGCAGTCAGTTGTAATGCTTTATAGTAGGCATGGCCACTGCTGTTCAATTCCCACTAACGACTATAAGCAGTTTATATGATTTCTTCGGTGCTCCATTTTCCTCGCACAGTTGAAGACCTATGTGTTATGTTGGTAAGAAGTGAGCTGCTGTGTTGGTGCTGGAAACGTGGTGACACGTGGCCTGCCTGCAGTGCATCCTCAGACAGTGTTGGTCATTGATACTGCAGCACATTGCACTATCTGTTTCCATATACATGTGACAAATAAAGCTAATCCTTTAAACTGTCCAGTTTTTCAACTTTAGAATTCCATCACCCATCTCTCTACTCACTTTAAAAATTATTTTAAATTTGTTTCGAGATGCCGTGCGGTATAAAGCCTTTCTGCTCCAACGAGCCTGCGTCAGTTGTACCCATCTTAACCAATTAACCTGCTAATCTGTACGTCTTTGGACTGTGGGCACAAACCAGAGCACCTGGGGGAAATGACACGGTCAAGGGGAGAACGTACTAACTCCCTACAAACAGTGGTGGGAGTTGAACGGGGGTGCCGAGGCTTCAACAACCTTATGCCAACCACGACGCCCATTATCCTCAAACAGCCGCTACGAAGCCTCTTGGAATATTTTACCTTGTCAAAGGTGCTAAATAAATGTAATGTGTTGACATTTCTGTTTGTAAAGAGAAATTAAGAGATAATTTACTTTTTTATAATACTAAATCAAGCAATTCACACATAGGCAGGGGAAGAAAGGAATAGAAGTCAGTGTTTACCAGCTCTCCTTCAGCCCCAATGAGTCGGTGATGGGATGTAAAACAGATGGAATTGTGCAAATTGAACTGACAGGGAGATGAGAAATATATTCAATTACGGGAAGTGCTCAAAAAATGGAGGGCAGCTAATCGAGGATATAATTGAACAATTAAGCAGGCTCCAGGAGTTTTATTCATCTTTATTGCTTCCAATTTGTATGCAATCACAACGTGCATACTCAAATTAGTGAGGACAGGGATCAATTTGGAGACGTGCGTTCTCCTGCAGAGGCTGTGTGGTCAGAGGTGGCCATTCCTGCGCTGTCTGTGAGGAGACTGTACGCATGCCGGGCGCTCCGGTTTCGTCCCGCAGTCCGAAGATGGATTGGTTCGTAGGTTAATTGGTCAATGGTAATTGCCCCATAATTAGGCTGGGACTGGTGGCAAAGGTTGACAGGCCAGAAGGACCTGTTTGGCACTGGATCTCAGTAAAGAAATAAGTAAATAATCTTCTGGAGAAGACGCTAAACTGGGATTCTGGTGCCTCTCGGTTTCCATGTCCACTATTTAGATGATGATCAAAGTTTTCTTTTCATGGTTTATTATTGTCATATTGTGGCAGACTGCAGTGCAGTCTTGTTTATTTATTTATTTAGTGATACAACACCGAGTAGGCCTTTCCAGTCCTTTGAATCACACTGCCCCAGCAACCCCACAACCCTGATTAACCCTAACCTGGTGGGGGAGAAGATGGCGACGCGATGCAGCGCACGCGGCTGCTCCGAAATGATATCAGTGTTTGTTAAATCGGTACCGTGCACAATCCTGATTTGATGGAGACAGATGTGAGAAGCATGGAGGAACATCTGGAGAAACTTTTGAAATGCCTGCTTCGCTGCCGCTGCTACTGTGCGATCGAGAATCTCTGGAGGGGAAGGCCCCAAATCCTTGGTTTTGCCTATTGCCTGTTCCCGGGGCCGGGGTCGAAGCGCTCGGCAGAGATGGTGCTCGGTGCTCGGTGTCGGAGGGCTGGTCCGAGGCTCGGAGTTTTCGGACGGACTCAAGAGTTGGCTGTGGTCGGGTGCATCCAGGGTGCTGCATCGGCAAGTTTGCGGCGCTGGAAGCTCATGGCAGGAAGAGTTTTTCTTCCTTCTACCGTCTGCGTGAGATGATGGGAATTTTGAGAGACTTTGAGACTTTTTTTTACCGTGCCCATGGTCTGTTCTTTGTCAAATTATGGTATTGCTTTGAACTGTTGTAACTATATGTTATAATTATGTGGTTTTTGTCAGTTTTTTTTAGTCTTGGTTTGTCTTGTGTTTCTGTCATATCATTCTGGAGGAACATTGTATCGTTTCTTAATGCACGCATTACTAAATAACAATAAAAGAGGACTGCGTGTCCTCATAATCTAATCACAGGACAATTCTCAACTTGACAGCAAACTGGATCTCACATATTGGAAACTCTTTCATTCAATAAGACTTGCTACCAGTACTCCCTCTGCCCAAGATCAACAAGAGAGTGGAATTTTCTGCTGCAAGACCTGCGCAGTATTTCTGGCATTAATATTTTTAAAGATAGACGCAATCAAATCGATTTAGGGGATCTAGTCAAAAAAGCTTATTTTACAATTTAACTCCCACGCTGCTCACACCGACTGCGCGTTATGACAGCCGTCCGGCAGTGCTTGCAGGAGCAGAAGCTGAAGAAGCAATGACCAATTAGCCCACAGTCCTTGGACTGTGGGAAGAAAGCAGAGCACCCGGGGGAAACCCACGCATCTCATGTGGAGGACCTCCAGAAATTCCTAGCCAGAGTTTAACTGGAAACTCCGGAACACTCCAGGGAGTCATAGCACCGTACTAACCACCACGCTACTGTCGTCTTGCGTCCTGTTCACACAGATGAAATAATTACACAGCGCATCGAGCTGGAATAAGGCAAAACAATAACGGAATACAGAATAAAGTGTACAGCTAGCGAAATAGTGAATGCAGTTGAACAATCATGTGCAAAATCGTAACGAGATAGACTGCGAGGTGAAGAGTCCATCTTATTGCACAAGAGGTTCATTCAAGAGTTTGACAATAGAAAATAGAACTACACACCACACTACAGGCCCTTTGGCCCATAATACTGTGCTAACTACTTAAGCTATTCTAAGGTCAATCTACTCCTTCCCTCTCACATAGCCCTCCATTTTTCAATCATTCAGGATTTTAAAAAAAATTTTAAAATCTGCTTCTACCACCAGCTCAGCAGCACATTCCACGCACCCATCACTCTCTATGTAAAAACTTTACCTCTGATGTGCCTCCTATACTTTCCTCCAATCACTTTAAATTTATGCCTCCTTGTATTATGCGCTTCTACCCTGGGAAATGTCTTTGATTACCCGCTTGATCTGCACCTCATCATCCAACTGGAAGACCTCAGTCTGTGTGGTTTGGAAATAACATCTCTACCTCGCTGACCATCAACACTGGCGCACCTCAGGAATGTGTCCTTAGCCCACTGCCCTCCTCTCTCTGCCCACACAACTGTGTGGCTGGGCACAGCTCAGGTGCCATCTATAAATCTGCTGAAGATGCAATCATTGTTGGCTGAATTTCAGATGGTGACAGAGGTCATACAGGAGTGAGATATACCAGCTATTTGGGTGGTGTTGCAGCAGTAAGCTTGCACTCCACATCAGTAAGACCAAAATGTAAACTTCAAAGTAAAATTTATTATCAGAGTACATATGTGTTACCACATACAACCCCGAGGTTCTTTTCCCTGTGGGAATACCTAGGAAATCTACAGAACAGTAACTGTAAACAGGATCAATGAACAACAAACTGCAAACACAAATAAATAGTAATAAACAATGAAATAACAAGGTAAAGAGTCCTTAAAGCGAGGTCATCGGATGTGGGGACAGCAGGAATACAATGAGTGTAGTTATCCCCTTTTGTTCAAGAGCCTGATGGTTGAGGGAGTGAGTCCTGAGGCACTTCTACCTTCTTCCTGATGGCAGCAGTGAGAAAAGACCATGGCCTTGGTGGTGAGGACCGTTGACAGGGCTATGGTAGGAAACTTTGTCACATGGTGGGAACAGAATTATCTGCAGCTTAATGTGAAAAAGACTAAGGAGCTGGTGGTAGACCTGAGGAGAGCTAAGGTACCAGTGACCCCTGTTTCCATCCAGGGGGTCAGGGTGGACATGGTGGAGGATTACAAATACCTGGGGATACGAATTGACAATAAACTGGACTAGTCAAAGAACACTGAGGCTGTCTACAAGAAGGGTCAGAGCTGTCTCTATTTCCTGAGGAGACTGAGGTCCTTTAACATCTGCCGGACGATGCTGAGGATGTTCTATGAGTCTGTAGTGGCCAGTGCTATCATGTTTGCTGTTGTGTGCTGGGGCAGCAGGCTGAGGGTAGCAGACACCAACAGAACCAACAAACTCATTCGTAAGGCCAGTGATGTTGTGGGGATGGAACTGGACTCTCTCACGGTGGTGTCTGAAAAGAGGATGCTGTCTAAGTTGCATGCCATCTTGGACAATGTCTCCCATCCACTACATAATGTACTGGGTGGGCACAGGAGTACATTCAGCCAGAGACTCATTCCACCGAGATGCAACACAGAGCATCATAGGAAGTCATTCCTGCCTGTGGCCATCAAACTTTACAACTCCTCCCTTGGAGGGTCAGACCCCCTGAGCCAATAGGCTGGTCCTGAACTTATTTCATAATTTACTGGCATAATTTACATATTACTATTTAACTATTTATGGCTCTATGACTATTTATTATTTATGGTGCAACTGTAACGAAAACCAGTTTCCCCCGGGATCAATAAAGTTTGACTGTGACTGTGACTATGATGATGGATGCTGCTTTTCTACGACAATGTTTCAAATAGATGTGCTCAATGGTTGGGAAGGCTTTACCTGTGATGTACTGGGCTGAATCCACCACCTTTTGTAAGATTTTCCACTCAAAAGCGTTGGTGTTCTCATACTGGGCCGTAATGCAGCCAGTCAGTACACTTCTCACCACACAACTGTAGAAGTTTGTCAAGGTTTGTGATGACAGGACGAATCTCCGCAGACTCCTGAGGAAGTTGAGGCGTTGTCATGTTTTCTTTGCAATTACATTTACTGTATATGATGTGTTCAGGACAGGTCCTCTGAGATAGTGACACCCAGGAATTTAAAGTTTCTGACCCTCTCCACCTCTGATCTTCCAATGACCGATAGCCCATGGACCTCTCATTTTCCTCTCCTGAACTTTACAATCAGTTCCTTGATCTTCTTGACACTGAGTGAGAGGTCGTTGTTATTACACCTGCAGCCAAATTTTCAATCTCCCCACTGTATGCTGATTCATCACCACCTTTAACACGGCCCACAACAGTGATGTCATCAGCGAACTCGTGTATGGTGTTGGAGCTGTACTTAGCCACACAGTCATGGGTGTAAAGCACAGAGCTGATTGTGGACTTCAGGAAGGGTAAGACGAGAGAGCACACACCAGTACTCACAGAGGGATCGGAAGTGGAGAGTGTGAGCAATTTCAAGTTCCTGGGTGTTAATATTTCTGAGGACCTTATCTGGTCCCATATATCGATGCAGCTATAAAGGAGGCAAGATGGTGGCTATATTTCATCGGGAGTTTGAGGAGATTTCATCCGTCACCTAAAACGCTCACATATTTCAGCAGATGTACCAGGCAGAGCATTCTGACAGGCTGCATCACCGCCTGGTATGGGGGTGGTGGTGCATTATCGCACAGTATCGAAGTAAGCTGCAGAGAGCTGTAAGATATGTGAACTACATCATGGGCACTTGCCTCCATAGTACCCAAGACATCTTCAAGGAGCGGTGCCTCAGAAAGGTGGTATCCATCATTAAGGCCCTCACTACCCAGGACATGCCCTCTTCTCATTGTTACCATAAGACCATAAGACCATAAAACATAGGAGCAGAATTATTCCACTTGTCCCATCAAATCTGCTCCACCATTTCATCATGGCTGATCCAATTTTCCTCTCAGCCCCAATCTCCTGTCTTCTCCCCGTATCTGTTAATTCCCTGACCAATCAAGAATCTATCAAACCCTGCCATAAAGATACATAGAGACTTGCTCTCCATGGCTACCTGTGGCAAAGAATTCCACAGATTCGCCACTCTCTGGCTGAAGAAATTCCTCCTCACCTTCATTCTAAAAACCCTCTATTCTAAGGTTGTGCCCTCTGGTCTCAGACACTCCCACCAAAGGACACATCTTTTCCGTATTCACTCTGTCAGAGCCTTTCACCATTTGATATGTTTCAATGAGGTCACTCCTCATTCTTCCGAATTCCAGTGAATATGGACCCAGAGCCATCAAATGCTCTTCATGTGACAAGCCATTCAATGCTGGAATCATTTTAACGTACCTCCTTTGAACCCTCTCCAGTTTCAGCACATCTTTTCTAAGATAAGGGGCCCAAAACTGCTCATAATACTCCAGGTAAGGCCTCACCAGTGATTAATAAAGTTTCAACATTACATCCTTGCTTTTATATTTTAGTCCCCTTGAAATTAATGCTAACATTGTATTTACCTTCCTCACTACTGACTTAACTTGCAAATTAACCTTTAGAGAATCCTGCACGACTCCCAAGTCACTCTGCACCTGTTTAATTAACCCTTTCATTTCTTCTACCACAGGCATGACCATACATTTCCAGGCGCTGTATTCCATCTGCCATTTCTTTAGCCATTCTCCTAATCTGTCTAAATCCTTATGTAGCTTCTCCACTTTCACAAAACAACCTGCCCCTCCAACTATCACAATATCATCTCCAAACTTTACAACAAAACCATTAATTCTATTTTCCAAATCATTGACATGTAACTTAAAAAGGATTGATCCCATCACAGACCCCTGTGGAACAACACACTAGTCACTAGCGGCCAACCAAAAAAGGCTCCATTTATTCCCACTGTTTGCCTCCTGCCAATCAGCCACTGCTTTATCCCTGCTAGAATCTTTCCTGTAATACTGTGTGCTCGTAGCTTGTTAAGCAGCCTCATGTGTAGCACCTTTTCAAAAGCCTTCTGAAAATCCAAGTACACAACATCAATCGATTCTCCATTGTCTATCTTTCTTCTCCTATCTTCAAAGAATTCCAACAAATGTGTCAGGAAAACCTTTCCCTTGAGGAAACCATGCTGACTATGACCTCTTTCATCATGTGCCTCCAAGTACCCTGAGACGTCATCCTTAATAATCGACTCCAACATCTTCCCAACCTCTGAGGTCAGACTAACTGGCTTATAGTTTCCTTTCTTCTGTCTCTCTCCTTTCTTGAAAAGTGGAGTGATATTTGCAGTTTTCAATCTTCCAGAACCATCCCAGAATCTAGTGACATTTGGAAGATCATTATTACTGCCTCCACGATCTCTTCAGCTGCCTCTTTCAGAACCCTGGGGTGTACATTTATTTGCCTTCAGACCTTTCAGTTTCCCAAGAACCTTCTCTCTAATGAAGGTAACTTCACACACTTCATGAACTTCCACCATACTGCTAGTGTCTTCAATAGTGAACACTGATGCAAAATACTTATACCTATACTTATATACTTATTCCTTGTCCCTATTACTATCTCTCCAGCATTGTTTTCCAGTGGTCCTGTATCCCCTCTCGCCTCTCTTTAACTCTTCATGTATCTGAAGAAACCTTTGGCATCCTACTTAAAATTATTAGCTAGCTCACTTTCATATTCCATCTGTAACTTCTTAATTACTTTTTTAGTAACCTTCTGTTGCTTTTTAAAATCTTCCCAACCCTCTAATTTCTCACTAATGTTTACTCATTATATGCCCTCACTTTGGCTTTTGTGTTGGATCTGACCTCTCCTGTTAGCTGTGGTTGTGTCAGCTTTCCTTTAGAACACTTCCTGTTTGGGATGTATATATCCTGTGCCTTCTGAATCGCTTCTAGAAATTCCAGACGTTACTTCTCTGTTGTCATCCCTGCCCGTGTTCTTTTCCAGTCAATTCTGGCCAACTCCTCTCTCATGCCTCTGTAATTCCCTTTATTCCACTGTAATACTGATACATCTGACTTTAGCTTCTCCTTCTCAAATTGCAGGGTGAATTTGATCATGTTATCATCACTTGCTCCTTAGGGCTCTTTTACCTTAAACTCTCTAATCAGTTCTGGTTCATTGCACAGCTCCCAATCCAGAATAGGTGATGCCCCAATGGGCTCAACCATGAGCTGCTCTAAGATGCCACCTCGTAGGAACTCTAGAAATTCGCCCTCCTGGAATCCAGCATCAGCTTGATTTTCCAGGCCAAATTTGGAGTATTGTGCACAGTTCTGGTCACCTAACTATAGGAAGGATATCAGTAAGATTGAAAGAGTGCAGAGAAGATTTACTAGGATGTTGCCGGGTCTTCAGAAGTTGAGATACAGGGAAAGATTGAACAGGTTAGGACTTTATTCCTTGAAGCGTAGAAGAATGAGGGGAGATTTGATAGAGGTTTACAAAATTATGAAGGGTATAGACAGAGTGAATGCGAGTAGGCTCTTTCCACCTAGATTGGGAGAGATAAATACGAGAGGACATGGCTTTAGTGTTCCCGACGTTGGGGGAGTCCAGAACCAGGGGCCACAATTTGAGAATAAGGGGTAGGCCATTTAGAATGGAGTTGAGGAAAAACTTTTTCACCCAGAGAGTTGTGGATCTGTGGAATGCTCTGCCTCAGAAGGCAGTGGAGGCCAATTCTCTGGATGCTTTCAAGAAAGAGTTAGATAGATCTCTTAATGATAGCAGAGTCAAGGGATATGGGGAGAAGGCAGGAACGGGGTACTGATTGTGTATGATCAGCCATGATCACAGTGAATAGCGGTGCTGGCTTGAAGGGCTGAATGGCCTACTCCTCACCTATTGTCTATTGTATATTGAAAGGGGAAAGGTTTAGGGGGAACATTAGGGGGAACTCCTTCACTCAGAGAGTGGTGGGAGTGTGGAACGAGCTGCCATCTGACATGATAAATGCGGGCTCACTCTTAAGTTTTAAGAATAAATTGGATAGATACGTGGATGGGAGAGGTCTGGAGGGTTATGGACTGGATGCTGGTCAATGGGACTAGCGGAATAAAGTTTTGGCACAGACTAGAAGGGCAGAATGGCCTGTTTTCTGTTCTGTAGTGTTCTATGGTTCTATGGTTCTCAGTGCTGATTTTCCAACCTGAAAAGCAACTTACAAGAATGTTGCTGGAACTTGATCTGAGTTATAGAGAAAGGTGAAGTAGGTTAGGACCTTATTCCTAGAGTGTAAGAGAATGAGGGAAGATTTGCTGGAAGTATTCAAAATTATGAGCGGTATAGATAAAGTAAATGTAAGCTGGATTTTCCACTGAGGTTGGGTGAGACAACAAGAGGTCATGGGTTAAGGCTGAAAGGTTGAATGTTTAAGAGGAACATGGTGGGGAACTACTTCACTGAAAGGATGGTGAGAGAGTGGAATGAGCTGCCAGCGAAAGTGGTTGAGGTGGATTTGACAGCAACGTTTAAGAGAAATTTGGATAGGTGCAGGGATGGGAAGGGTATGGAGGGCTATAGTCGGGGTGCAAGTGCAAGTGGATGGGACTGGTAATAGTTGGCCATGGACTAAATGGGCCAAAGGGCTTGTTTCTGTGCTGTAAGTGCACTATGACCCTGGCTGTTTATTCCTGTGATACTCTCTCCTTTAGCCCTTTTCCAACATGTTGCCCCAGTGGCAGCATGGTGACCCGGGTTCAATTCCCACTCACACCTGTAAGGAGTTTGTACATTCTTCCCATGGCCACATGAGTTTCCTCCAGGTGCTCCAGTTTCCTCTTGCAGTCCAAAGACGTACCCGTTGGTCGTCATTCGGTCATCGTAAGTTGTCCCGCGATTAGGCTGGGGTTAAATCGCTGGATTGCTGGGCGGCACAGCTCGAAGGACTGGAAGAGCCTATCCTGTGCTGCATTTCAATAAATAATATGACCTCTTACTTTATAAAACAATTATTTTAATCTTTGAAAAGATTGTGGAACGTAGCGACAGAAGGAATTGTAGATTTGAGTCGACTCCCCGCAGACTCAGTGCATTGAGTAAATGTGATCACTAAGCTGGTCTACTGTCCTCCAGCATATTACTGTAATTTAGTACGTTAAAAGTCTTACACCTACACATACTTCCTGTCAATGTTCCCCCATAATAAAGTCCTATTTATAATGGGTGATGACTGTGCAAACCGGTTTCACTAGTGAGAGGGTGTATTAAGCACCAAAGATTTACATAAGCTCTTGCCAATTGAAACCAGGACATGGGAATTTGCCATAACAAGGAGAGAGTGTAGGTTTTCAATGGGAAGTTAAATTACATCTGAATGTTTCATATCAATTAGCCCACACTTCCTTTCAACATGGAGAACAACAAAAGACCATTCAAAAGACCATAAAATGTAGGAGCAGGTTTAGATCATTCTAAGTTTACTCCACCATTCCACCATGGCCGATTTATTATCCCTCTCAACCCCATTCTCCTGCCTTCTCCCTTTAACCTCTGATGCCCTGACTAATCAAGATCTGACTAATATCTGCTTTAGATGTACACTATGACTTCCCTCCGCAGCCATCTGAAACAATGAATTCCACAGATTCACCACCCTCTGGCTAAAGAAATTCCTCCTCATCTCTGTTCAAATGTACAGTTTATTCTGATTAATTGGGACACATTCGGATCAGTACTTTATGACCAATTAGGCGACTGCGTCAATTAGCCGAAATTTCGTGGATACAGTTTAAGGTATACAAAAACACAAACTACTTTTTAACCAATTATGTGTATTTAAATGAAATACAGAACAAATTAGAACACTGCCAATACTACCACAGTGCTATAAGCTGTGTACGGGTTCCTCGTAGTTGACAGAGGAAATCATCCAGTGTATGCTGTCATGTATGGGGTGTCCAGGCAGGGCTACGATGTCTGGTGAAGGGGCTTGTCATGTCCATTCTGGGGCAGCTCCTTTGGTCCCCACCGGACACTCAGTTCTCACCAAGTTGATTCCAAGTAGCTGTTTGCATGCGACAGCAGCCACAGCCTGGTTCCTACAGAACATACCTACGATATCCTACCTATACATTCCTCTAATCACCTTAAAATTATGTCTCTTTGCATTGGCCATTCCACCCTAGGAAAAAGTCTCTAGCAGTCAACTCTACCTATGCCTCTTAACATCTTGTACACCTCTATCAAGTCCCTTCCCATTCTCCTTCTTTCCAAAGACAAAAACCCTAGCTCACTCAACCTTTCCTCATAAGACATGCTTTCTAATCCAGGTAGCATCCTGGTAAATCTCCTCCGCACCCTCACTAAACCCTCCACTTCCTTCCATCTAATTTCTAATTTGTGGGATCTTTCAAACCCACGTATTTATGCAAGTAAGACTTAGATTAACATATCCTCCTAAAACAACATCACTAACAATACTGCTCTCGCTCTGTTCTGCACTGGTTTCTAGGTGTTAATCTGATAAAATGGATTAGCAATATTTCCGGAATGCTGTTGTGGCAACCTTAAATTATCGTGCCGTTATTAAACAGCTAATTTTGAAACAGGTTAATTCTTCTGAAGACAATCATTTAGTTATGCAGACATGGCAAATCTGAAATAAAACGTAAAATGCAGAAAACACTCAGGCAGTATCTGCGAAAAGTGAAACAGATTGAATGTTTCAAGTTGAAAGCATTTATTCCTCTTTCACTGCTCTGTCTGATAGGAGTTTACAGCCTTTTCAAAGTCCAAAGTTCAAGGTAAATTTATTATCACAGTACCTATAAGCTGGTTTCTTCGGGCTGTTATAGCTGGGGGGAGGTAGTGGGGACATGCCCCCACTACCTATGAAATACTCCCAATGGTGTACATCTCAAATAGCCTCTGACAACCAAGTCCGGCTCCTAGCCTTCACATGTGGCTTAGCTACTAAGCCTGGAGGAACCGTTTCTACTGACTTTTATGATGGGGCAAGGGTGGGTTATGGATACCTAAAAACCAGTGTCTCCAGGCAGATGAGGCTCATCAGCTGCTGTTGGCAGTTCCTCAGGAGAAGGGAAGCTCTGATCTCAAATGCTCTGTCCACCAGAGAAAGCAGGATCTCCCAGTGGCCACACATTTTAATTCCACGTCTCATTCCCATTCTGATATGTCTATCCACGGCCTCCTCTACTGTAAAGATGAAGCCACACTCAGGTTGGAGGAACAACACCTTATATTCCGTCTGGGTAGCCTCCAACCTGACGGCATGAACATTGACTTCTCTAACTTCGGCTAATGCCCCACCTCCCCCTCGTACCCCATCCGTTATTTATTTTTATACACACATTCTTTCTCTCACTCTCCTTCTTCTCCCTCTGTCCCTCTCACTATACCCCTTGCCCATCCTCTGGGTTTTTCCCCCCTCCCCATTTTCCTTCTCCCTGGGCATCCTGTCCCATGATCCTCTCATATCCCTTTTGCCTATCATCTGTCCAGCTCTTGGCTCCATCCCTCCGCCTCCTGTCTTCTCCCATCCTTTCGGATCTCCCCCTCCCCCTCCCACTTCCAAATCTCTTACTAGCTCTTTCTTCAGTTAGTCCTGACGAAGGGTCTCGGCCTGAAACGTCGACTGTACCTCTTCCTAGAGATGCTGCCTGGCCTGCTGCGTTCACCAGCAACTTTGATGTGCGTTGCTTGAATTTCCAGCATCTGCAGAATTCCTCATGTTTGCGATCTCAAACCTCTGCTGCCTTGTGCCTATAGCCACCCATGGGCGAGTCTTTGGGAGTAAACCTTGAGGAACGATCTGGAGCCAGAGCCTCTAAGGCAGTCCCACATCGAGTTCAACATTCACTGACAACTCCTGTGATGTCACTGGTGCCGAAGTGCAGGAACGCTGTCATTCCTTTGCATTCATCAGTTGCATGGAGAGCTGGAGCCTGCTCCCTGGGTAACAGCTTACTCTATATCGTACTGCCCTGGCTTGCATATCGACTTTGCTAAGACGTAACATCTACGATCCACCTCGACCGACAGAGGAGTCTCACATACAGTATATGCTCCCACCTTGAGATTCACTACTTTTCCAGATATTTACAGGAAAAAAATTTAAAAGAAATTTATAGAAAACTATACATAAACATACAAATTATGAGAAACAACCAAGTCGCAGAAGTGAAATTAATAAAATAATACTGACAACGAGTTGCAAAGAGTCTGTGGGGTCATAGGACCAGTTTAGAATAGTGGTGATTGAAGTTACTGTATTGTGGTGATTGAAGATCGAGTGAGTAGCCTGAAGGTCGATGGTAATTGTTCCTGTACCTGGTGGTGTGGGCCCTATCTGGATGGCGGGGACCCTTGATGATGGGTGCTGCTTTCCAGTGGACCTTGTAAACGTGCTTAGTGCTGGGGAGGGTTGTGTCCACCACTTACAACATGCTGGAGGAACTCAGCAGGTCGGGCAGCATCCGTGGAAACGATCAGTCAACGTTTCGGGACGGAACCCTTCATCAGGACTGAAGGGGGAAGGTTCTTCTTCCCACCTTCCCCCCACCTTCTTTATAGGGCCTCTGCCCCTTCCCTCTTCAGTCCTGATGAAGGGTTCTGGCCCGAAAAGTTGACCGATCGTTTCCATGGATACTGCCCGACCCGCTGAGTTCCTCCAGCGTGTTGTGAGTGTTGCTTTGACCCCAGCATCTGCAGAGTATTTTGTGTGTGCACCACTTTCTGTTGCTGGCCGTTGATATTTCCGTACCAGGCCATGATGCAACCAGTCAGAATTACGGTAGTATAATTGCCACACTTGCTCAACCATTTTCTGCTCTTCAATCACTCCCACCAACCATACCTTTATTCCTTCTGCCCCTCTTTCCTTGCCCTAAAACATGTTTTCTCTGACTTCTCTAATTTCTCTTTAACTCTTTCTGTAAAAGGCATGGTGATGGTGAAGTAAAGAGAACAGTAGGCACCAGACTCCAGCAATCTGACCACCAGACGGTGTGTTCCCTCAGTAACCAGGTTGAGATGAATAACAAATCAGCTATGATGGACTGGCAGAGCAGACCCTATGGACCAAATGGCCAAATTCTGCTCATGTGGTCTTATGTTTTCCCTACAAGCTCTGGCATCCTTCAGCATCGCAAAGACAACTTTATCTCTTCAGATGTTGAGTCTGTCTCGTTCTCCCTACATCTGCTGCCTTCACATCTAACCTTCCTCTTGGTGTCAAATCAACTCTTCACCTCAGACTCTAACTCAGTAGGACCTTGTACCTTGTAATGTTCCTGTACTGAAATTTCTCTGTGGCTGTTCCACTTGATTCGGCATTATCTTACCATTTTCCTTCGCACTACCTCAGTGCACTGTGTCATGCATTGATCTGTATGAACATTATGCAAGACAAGTTGTGACAATATTAAAGCTTTTCCAATTCCAATTCCATTTGGCCCACAGTTCTCATACTAACCCTTTGCTAGGAAGCCTCATGCCAGAAAATCCAATGGACCCGAGTGAAGGTAGTCGTGCTTGCTCGGGAGAAAGTGCTTGGGAAGCTGAAAGGTCTGACGGTAGATAAGTCACCTGGACCAGATGGACTACACCCCAGGGTTCTGAGCACGGAGGAAGAAGTGGCACATGGAATCCAATGTAGGGTGGACGCTGCCATGAATGATGCTGCTTCTGCTCCTGCATCTTATAGTCTTATTTATCCTGTCATCCAACGGTCTCAAAGCCAATCAGTCCTTCATATATTTATCAGATTATCCTTCAGGATTGCTTCAAGACATACAAATAATTGTCTGCACAAACCATGTTCTAATGTAAACAAGAAAAACTCCCTGAAAGCTGGTTTTTAATTGAATGACACTTAATTAATAATTTCTCTTAAGAATAACTAACCGCACTCTGTTCAATCTGTCAAACTGCCTTATAATTAAAAAAAAACTCCTGTGGCTCTTACTCACAGCCTGATCTGCCAGTTCTCACATCAAACAAAGGCATTGTGATAAAGGATATTGTATAGAGCATTGCGGCACAATACCGTAGCGTTTAGAGTGACGCTTTCCCGAGCTAGCGACGCAGGTTCAATTCCCGCTGCTGTCTTTATGAGTTTGGACGTTCTCCCCGTGACTGTGTGGGTCTCCTCCCACACTCCAGGGTTAGCGAGTTGCGGACAGGCTGCGTTGGTGCCAGAAGCACGGTGGCACTTGCCGGCTGGTGTTGGTCATTGACGCAGATGACGCATCTCGCTGCGTGTTTCGGTGTGCGTGTGACAAATAAAGTCAACCTCTTTAAACCTTCAGAGGCTCAATAGCTCACTCCTCAATTACAATGCATCTGCCTGTTGAGTGTCTTACTGCTAGATCAGGAATTCTCTTTGTACACGTTCTTTCCTTCACGCTCACTGCAGGGAATTCAATACACAGCCCCCCCTCCACCCCCCGTGCTTTTGGACGGCAATTATCACCAAGTACTCGGATGGGGGAGGGGGAGAGAGCAAGTCGGCACAATCACAACCAGCATCACCCTTGTACTCTGACACCTTCGGGCCAAATGTACCAAATAGGGTCGGCGTTTTTGTGTAGCTGTTTAGCGCAATCACTTTACAACTGAAGCTGTAAGATCAGGGTTCAATTCCCACCACTGTCCATAAGGAGTTTCTACATTGTCCCTGTGACCTCTGTGGGCTTCCTCTATATTCTCCAGTTTCATCTGCAGTCCAAAAATGTAGTACAGGTTAGGGCTAGTAAGTTGTGAGCATGCTATATTGGCACGCAGAAAGCAGCAACACCTGCGGGCTGCCCCAGCGTGATCCTGAGACTGCGCTGGTCGTTGACACAAATAGTACATTTCACTCCATGTTTCGACGTTTCAACGCACACGTGACAAATAAAGTTCATCTTTAATCTTTATCTTTAAATCAACATCTTACAAGAACTCCAAACAAGATAGCATGGTGACCTGTAGATTCACTCATTACTTCTATTATAATTGTTCTAGTGTTCTACAGTGTGGGTGCATGGCCAAGTGGTTAAGGCGTCGGTCTAGTGATCTGAAGGTCGCTAGTTCGAGCCTTAGCTGAGACAGCATGTTGTGTCCTTGAGCAAGGCACTTAACCATACACTGCTCTGTGATGACACCGGTGCCAAGCTGTATCGGCCCCAGTGCCCTTCCCTTGGACAACATTGGTGGTATGGAAAGGGGAGACTTGCAGCATGGGCAGCTGCCGGTTTCCCAGACAACGTTGCCCAGGCCTGCGCCCTGGAAACCTTCCAAGGTGCAAATCCAAGGTCTCACGAGACTAACTGATGCCTACAAGTCTTCTAAATCTAAATTGTCTGCCTCTAGGATGATCTTGTACTTTATCATTTACCTGCACACTACCGTTTCGGTAGTTTTTACGTGTGAAGTGAGGGAGGAAACCAGAGCACTCAGAGGAAACCCAAGCAGTCACAGGGAGAATGTAGAAACTCCTTACAGACTGTGCCCCAATCTTCCAAACGCTGGCACCGTAACGCTACCGTGCCATTCAGTAGACACAGGGCGCTGCCCATACTGGAATGTGCTGCAGGTCGGACAGCAGCTGTGGGAGGAGAGCAACTGTCGACATTTCAGGTTGGCTGCCTGCCCCAGGACTGTGTCAATGAAAGGAATTCAGTTTCTAAATAGGGAACAAATTCAGAAATCAGAGGTGCAGAGGGACAAAGAAATCCTCGTGCAGGATTCCCCGAAGGTTCACTTGCAGGTTGAGTCAATGGTAGGGAAGGTCCACACTTGGAGTAGTGCGAGCAGTTTTGGGCCCCTTATCTAGGAAAGGATGTGCTGATATTGGAGAAGGTGCAGAGGAGGTTCATGACAATGATCCCGGGAATGAAAGGGTTAAGGTATGAGGAACGTTTAATGGCTTTGGGCCAGTACTCACTGGAGTTTAGAAGAATGAGGGGAGATCTAATTCAAACCTATAAAAATATTGAAAGGCTTAGATAGAGTGGATGTGGAGAGCATATTTCCTCAGTCGGGAACTCTTGGATCAGCAGGCACAAACTCAGAATACAAGGATGTCCCTTTTGAAAAGAGATGACGAAGAGCTTCTTTAGACAGGAGGTGGTGAATCTGTGGAATTCATTGCCACAGACAGCTGTGGAGACCAAGTTATTGGGTATATTCAAAGCAGTGCCTGATAGGTTTGTAGTTAGTGAGGGCGTCAAACGTTACAGGGAGAAGGCAGGATAATGGGGTTGAGAGGAAAAGTAAATCGGCCATGATGAAATGGTGGATCACACTTGATGGGTCAAAGGACCTAATTCTGCTCCTATGTTTCATGGTCTTGTGGTCTTAATCTAATTTATACAAGGAGAATCACTGTCTTGTCTGCAGAACACACCCTACTTATGCATATTGCAATTGAGGAGTGAATTATTGAGCCTCAAGCTTCCACACAATCCACTTCCTTGACATGAGAAATGGAAGATCATGCTGTGAGTAAGAATCCCAGGAGTTTTTATTAATTGCAAGGCAGCCTGATAGATTGACTGCATTATTAATGTGAAAATGAGTAGCTGATATTTGGTGCAGACTCTGGTCTGCTGCCCTTTCACCGTAAAGTATATCTCCGTGACTCACCCAGTCCACTGGAGGCATGCAAACATCGTCCTTGCACGCATGCAGCTCGTTACACTACACACTCACTCACAGTGGTGCTTGCACTCCCTGCCTTCCCAGGAATGCACGTTCGCACACATTCGCACAGGTACACACACACAGATACATGTGTACAGGCATATACACACACAGACATACACATGTTGTGTATGTCTGTGTGTATTACATTTGCACACATCTGTACATGCAGATACAGACACAGACACATATACACAAAGACAGTGAGAGGAGGGACGCCTAGTACCTTTTGCTACCTAGATCAAGCCTCCGTTGCCAGACCATGGATCTGTGCCTGGAAAGTCTTCACCTCTCCACAACACCAATGTTGTCCAAGGGAAGGGCATTAGGACCCATACAGCTTGGCACCAGTGTCGTTGCAGAGCAATGTAAGGACACAACACATTCCTTTGGCTGGGGCTCGAACTAGCGACCTTCAGGTTGCTAGTCCAATGCCTTAACCACTTGGCCATGTGCTCACACAGCTCAAGCCTCCACTAGCACTCCAAATGCCTGAAGAACTCAGCAGGCCAGGCAGCAGCTATGAAGAGGAACAACTAGTCAAATCTTTGGGCTGAGAACCTTCATCAGCACTGGTAAAGGAGAGATGCAAGCAGGTTTTCAACAGAAGGTGAATGTGGGGGAGGATTGTGTTCCGTAAGATAAACTGGCCCAACGGAGTCAGATGTCATCACAGCGAGCTGCTGGATCAACAACCATGGTGCTGGAAGAACGTAGAGAGTCAGGCAGCATCTGCGGAGTCAGCAAGCTGAATTAGTGGTCAGTACCCTCTAACAAGACAGTGAGTGAATGGAATAGATTGTCTGTGGACAACTGTCCAAGTGAGGTGGAGTATAGAGGCTGGTAGGCGATTGGTGGATCATGTTAGTGTAACGCTTTACAGTGCAAGTGATTGAAGGTCAATTCCCGCCACTGTCTGTAAGGAGTTTATACCTTCTCCTCGTGACCGTGGGGGTTTCCTTCGGGTCCTCTGGTTTCCTCTGGCTTACAGGTTATGAGTTACAGTTAAGCTACGTTGGCTCCAGAAATGTGCTAACACTTGTGGGCGTCCCGCAGCACAATCCTCAGACTGTGTTGGTCGTTGACACAGCAACGCACTTCACTGTATGTTTCGGTGCACGTGTGGCAAATAAAGCTAGTCTTTACCTTTATAGCAAGAAGCTGGTAGAGTTCAACGAGTCAGAGCCTTCCCCACTTTGGCCTCTCACCTCTTCTCACCTGCCTATCCCCTGCCCTCCCCCGGTGACCCTCTTCCTTCCCTGTCTCCTATGGTCCACGCTCCTCTTCTGTGAGATTCCCTCATCTCCTTTCCCACCTACCTGGCTTCAGCTATCACCTTCTGGCTCTCCTCCTTCCCCTCCACCAAGCTTTTTATCCTGGCATCTTCCCCCTTCCTTTCCGGTCCCGATGAGGGGTCTCGACCCGAAACATCAGTTGTTTCTTCATTTCCATAGATGCTGCCTGGCCTGCTGAGTTCCTCCAGCAATTTGTGTGTGTTTCTTCAGACTTCCAGCATCTGCAGAATTCCTTGTGGTATTGGTTTCTCTAACTTCCAACAATTTCTCTTCCTTCCCCTTCTTTCTTTTTCCATTCCCCATTTAGGCTTTGCTTTCTCTCCTTTCCCTCCCCTGCTCACAATCCCCCATTGGTTTTCATGTTGCTTCCCTTTCTCTCACGGTCCATTGTCCTGTCCTACCAGACTCCTCTTGGTCAACCCTTTACCTTGTCCACCCGTCACCTTCCAGCTTCTTGCTTCATCCACCTCACCCCGCTGACTCAAAATCCCTGACTTCACCATCACCTGCTGGCTCCTTCCCCTCTTCCCACCTTCTTACTTTCGCTTCTTCACCCTTCCCGTCCGGTCCTGATTGAGGGTCTCGGCCCAAGCCACAACTGTTCCTTCCTCTCCATGGCAGGTGGGGGAGAAGGAGCACAAGCGGGCAGGTGATAAGTGAGACCAGATGAGATGGGTGGGGAAGGGTGATGAAGTCAGGAGCTGGGCAGTGAAGGAGGCAAGGAGATGAAGGAGAAGGAGTCTGAAAGGAAATCATGGTGGTTCACGAAAGAAGGGAAAGGAGGAGGGGAACCAGAGGGAGGTGATGGATAGGAGGGGAGAACAGAGGGGGTGAGAGGGGAACCACAATGGGGAATGAAAGAAAGAAAAAGGAGGTGGGGTATAATTTAGCTCTTCGCTTCTTCCATCCATCAACTGCCCGTTCATGTTCCTCCCCATATCACCCCCAACCCCCTGACACCTTCTTGTTCTGCTTTCTGCCTCCTTCCTTTCCAGTCCTGATGAGGTCTGAGCCCAAAACATTCCCTGACCTGCTGAATTTTACCAGCATTTCTGTATGTCGCTCCAGCGTCTGCAGAATCCCTTGCGCTAAGGATGTTTTGCTATGGTGCATGGATAAAAATGGTATAATGGTGCATTTGCCTGCGAGGCTAGATCGAGGATGAAAAAACTGACAGGTGCTGGAAATAGTAAGTAAGTACCTTCCTACTGACCTGTGTCTACAGCCGAGTCGTGTTTCAGTCTCCGCCCTGACATGGATGAGATAGAAAATACTCCAATTATATTGCCTGCTACTTGCGAAGACGTGCTTTCGAGCCAGTTTATTCTCTCTGTCACTCCGCACTGATGGCAAGAAAAGGAATACTCTGCTGAGTGAGGATTAATGATAATCACACAATCTCTAAACCAGGGGGCAAGTGACACATTGATGTGTTTGTTATGGGCCCAGCTCTCAGGCAAGGCAAATACTCTGTCAGTTTGAAGATGTAAATCCCTGTATCAACAGCAGCTTCACTAACTTCTGCTAATCACCATCCCCTGCTTTCATTTTACATTCAGATTTATTTATTTATCACGTGTACGTCAAAACATACACTCAGTGGCCTTTTCTTTCATTACCTCCTGTACTAATAATCTGGCCACTGTCTGTATGTTCATGGTCTTCTGCTGCTGTAGCCCGTCCACTTCAAAGTTCGATGTGTTGTCTTCTGCACACCATTGTTGTAACCTGTGCTTAGACCATAATTCCATAAGATATAGGAGTAGAATTAGGGCATTTAGCCCATCGAGTCTGCTCTCTATTTTTCCTTTCAGCCCCAATCTCCTGCCTGCCTTCTCTTCGTATCCCTTCATGCACTGACCAATCAAGAATCTATCAATCTCTGCCTTAAATATGCCTAATGACTTGGCTTTCACAGTCATCTGTGGCAACAAATTCCACAGATTCACCACTCTCTGGCTAAAGAAATTCCTCCTGATCTCAGTTCTTAAAAGACACCCCTCTATTCTGAGGCTCTGTCCTTTGGTCCTAGACACTCCCACCACAGGAAACATTCTCCGTGCATCCACTCTGTCGAAGCCTTTCAACATTCAGTAGGTTTTAAGTAGGTCACCTGCTCGACCTATTTTATTGTATGACCCTCGAAAGCACATCCTTAACAATCAACTCCAACATCCTTCCTCCCACCGAGCTCAGACCAACAGGCCCGGTTATTTGAGTTACTGCTGCCTTCTCATCAGCTACATCCAGTCTGGCCATTCTTCTGTGGCCTCTCTCATTAGCAAGGTGTTTTTGCCCACAGAGCTGCCACTCGCTGGGTACATTTTCTTCTGTTTCTCACACCATTCTCTGCAAACTCTTAGCTGTTGTGTGTGGAGGTTGCAGGGGATCAGCAGTTCCTGAGATACTCAAACTACACCTGTCTGGCACCAACAATCAAAGTCACTTAGATCACATTTCTTCTTCATTCTGATGTTTGGTCTGAATAACAACACCGTGCTGGCATGATCTTATGCATTGAGTTGCTGCCACATGATTGGCTGATTAGATATTTCTATTAACGTGCAGGTGTGCAGGTGTACCTCATAAAGTGGCCACCAAGTGTACAGTGAAACACAACATTTACATTAACATCCAATACAGCCTACGGACATGTTGAGGGCCGCCCACAAGTGTCGCTGCACAATCTGATACCAACCATGCTGGTTTTTTTCTCAAGCAAATGTCAGAAAACCAACAGAAGGAAATCAAGCCCAGATTCTTCCTCCTGCCCACCCACTCACTCACACACAGCGACAGGCCTCCAGCCACGGGACAGTCCACCGCCAGGCCTCCAGCCACGGGACAGCCCACCTCCAGCCACGGGACAGTCTACCTCTAGGCCCCCGGCCATGGGACAGTCCACCTCTAGGCCTCCAGCCACGGGACAGTTCACCTCCAGGCCTCCAGCCAAAGGACAGTCAACATCCAGGCCCCCAGCCATGGGACAGTCAACCTCCAGGCCCCCAGCCACGGGGCAGTCAACCTCCAGGCCCCCAGCCACGGGGCAGTCAACCTCCAGGCCCCCAGCCATGAGACAGTCAACCTTCAGGCCCCCAGCCATGGGACAATCCACCTCCAGGCCTCCAGCCATGGGACAGTCCACCTCCAGGCCCCCAGCCTTCTTCCCCCCCCCACTTTGTTTTCCATCATTCCTGTAGCACCCTCGACATTTCTCAAGTTCAAGTTCAAATTTCAATGTAAATTGATCATCAAAGTACATAGTTGTCACCATATACAACCCTCAGATTCATTTACTTGCAGGCATTCATAGTAACTACAATTGAACACAATAGAATCAGTGGAAGACTACACCGACCTGGCTGCTCAAACAGTGCGGAACAGAAATAAATAAATAAATAAATAAATAAATAAATAAATAAATAAATAAATAGATGGGGGGATAGATAAATAAATAAATGAATAGATAGCGGGGCAGATAAATAAATAAATAAGCAATAAATATCGATAACATGAGATGACATGTCCTTGAAACTGAGTCCATATCTTATGGGAACAGTTCAGTGTCGGGGCGAGTGAAGTTATCCCCTTTGGTTCGAGAGCCTGATGACTGAGAGGTAATAACTGTTCCTGAACCTGGGTGGTGGGGGTCCCTGATAATGGATGCTGCTTTCCTGCAACAGTATTATTTGTAGATGTGTTCAGTGGTGGGGTGGGCTTTACCTGTGATGGAGTGGGCCATATCCATTACTTTCTGTTTGTTTTCCATTCAATGACATTGGCGTTTCAATATCAGGTTCTGATGTAATCACTGTCTCTTGCATTCCTCTACCCTCATGACCTGCTCATTCCCTCCCTCTGGTTTTACCTCCTCCTTCCCTTTATTCCATGGTCCACTATCCTCTCCTATCAGATTCCTTCTTCTTCAGCCCTTGTTCTTCCACCTATCATGTCACAGCTCCTTACTTCATATCCACTCCCCCTCCTACCCACCTTCCCCACTTCTGGTCTCATCTATCACTTCCTGGCTTTTCACATTATTCCTCTTTGTACACCTCTCCCCACCCACTTATCTTACCCTCCTCATCTGAATTCACTTATAACTCTTCCTCCTTCCCCTTTGTTCTTGCCTCTGACTTCTTTCTTCACAGTCTTCGGCCTTAGCCTCAGCCCAAAACATCGACTGTTTACCCTCACTATGGCTACCGCCTGACCTGCTGAGTTCCTCCAGTATTTTGTCTGTGTTGCTCTGGATTTCCAGCATCTGCAGAATCTCTTGTGCCTGTGATTGTGAGGAAGATGGGAGAATAACTGGTGAGACACTGTTCCAGCTACTGGGGAAATCTAAAACATAGGTGCATAGATTTAATTAAGGGGGCTACCAATCAAAGCTGGAAATGAGGAGAAACTTCTGATTTGAGACTTAGCATCACCGGCACGATCTGTAGATGAGTTGGGAGATTTTTCCCCTGGTGTCCTCAACAGACATCATTAAAACAGGCTATTAAGACAGCATGGGAGCTCAGCGTGTGCAAATGGGCCATCTCATCAAAACAGTGGCTGTGTTTCATTAACTTTAACGTTCTCCGAAACATCGCCAAAGGCAAAGCAGAGATGCAAATTCCTAAGCACAAGAGATTCTGCAGATGCTGGAAACCGTGAGCAACACACAGAAGGGTTATGCTGGAGGAATTCAGAGGGTCAGAGGATGTCTATGGATGGGAATAAACAGTTGATATATTAGAAACTTAGAAACATAGAAAACCTACAGCACATTACAGGCCCTTCGACCCACAAAGCTGTGCTGAACATGTCTTTACCTTAGAAATTACCTAGGGTTACCCATAGAGTTCTATTTTTCAATGCTCCATGTACCTATTCAGGACTCTCTTAAAAGACTCTATTATATCCGTCTCCACCATTGTCGCTGGCAGCCCATTCCACACACCCACCACTCTCTGCATAAAAAAACTTACCCCTGATATCCCCTCTGTATCTATTGGGCCGAGACCCTTCATCAGGACCAGAAAGGAAGGGGGAAGAAGGTGGGGGATGGGAATGAGTACAAGCTGGCAGGTGACAGGTGATGACCAGGTGAAGAGGAAGTTGGGTGGATAGGGGAGGGTGATGATGTACGACACTGGGAGGTGATAGGTGGAAGAGGTAAAGGGCTGAAGAAGAAGACATCGGATAGGGGAGGAGAGTGGGTCATATTTATTCAAGTATTTTATTTAAATGGCATAGACACAAAATGTCCAATGGACAGATAGATGGTTAGGATGCAGTGCAGGTAAATGATAGAGTGCAACATCGTAACTATGGAGATTTTGAGGTCAAGAGCCCATCTTATCTTATAAGAGGCCCTTTCAAGAATCGGACATTAGATGGGGTAGAAACTATCCTTCAGCCTGGTGGTACGTGTTTTCAGACTTCTGTATCTTCTGCCCGATGAAGGGGGTGGAGAAAAGAGAATGCGCGGGGAAGGTGGGGTCTTTGATTATGCTGGCTGATTTACTGAAGCAACAAGAAGGGTGGACAGACTCCGTAGGGGGGTGGGGGGCAGCTGTTTCCTGTGATCTTACTGCTCATCTGATGCTACATGCCTGTGATGCAGCTGCAGGTCGTCTATCTTTACAGTAGTACACTTCAGCGCATGGCAATACATTTGAACTTGACTTTGACCACAGTTTGCCCGAAGTTAGAAAATTCAATATTCACTTCCAGAAGGTTGCAAAGTGCCTGGGTGGAACGTAAGGCCTCATATTGGTGGTGGAGGAGGCTGCAGACAGGCAGGTCAGAATAGAGGTGTTGAAGAGGTAAGCAATAAGATGGTCAGGATCACCCCTACAGACCGACTGCGGGGCTAATCTTATGCCGTGAGGCTACCCGTAGCAGATCAACATGGAGTGGATCTCAATGCTAATCCGAGTGTAATGAGTGAAGGGAAGGGAGAGTGCCAATGAAGAGGAAAGGGTGCAAGGGGAGGATGGTGCTGTGCCATCTTAGATCACTCAAACTTGCTGCGCAAGTTCGTTAGGTGGTTAAGAAGACATATGTTGTGTTGGCCTTCATTAGATTGAGTTTAAGAGCTTGTGTTGGCGCGTGGTCAAGTGGTTAAGGCATTCCTCTAGTGATCTGAAGGTCGCTAGTTCGAGCCTTGGCTGAGGCAGCGTGTTGTGGCCCTGAGCAAGGCACTTAACCACACATTGCTCTGCGATGACACCGGTGCCAAGCTGTATGGGTCCTAATGCCCTTCCCTTGGACAACATCGGTGACGTGGAGAGGGGAGACCCCCAGCGTGGGCAACTGCCGGTCTTCCATACAACCTTGCCCAGGCCTGTGCCCTGGAAACCTTCCAAGGCACAAATCCATGGTCTCATGAGACTAACGGATGCCTAACAAGGATGTGGTGGTTTTAAAGAGGGTGCAGAGGATGCTGCCTGAAGTGGAGAGAATGTCTTAAGGGGAAAAGTTAGAGTTTTTCTCTTTGGAGTGAAGGAGGATGAGGGCATGAGATAGATCAGAGATCAGAGACTTCTTCCCAAGACAGAAATGGGTAATATGAGGGGCGATGATTTCAAGGTAATTGGAGGAATGTACAAGAGTATGTCAGAGGTAGTTACTGAGAGAGAGGATGTGTGGAACATGCTGCCAGGGGCAGATACATTAGGGACATTTAAGAAACTCTAAAATGGGCACATGAATAATAGAAAAATGGAGGCCTATGCAGGAGGGAAGGGTCAGACTTTAGAATGGATTAAATGTTCAATACAACATCAGGGGTTAGATTTTAACACAGTAAGTTAAAAGGTTGGCACAACACTGTAGATCAAAAGCCAAAATCACATCCCTTTCTCTGTATTGTTAGCCCATCACTTTATATCTGCGTTCTCTTAATGGACGATTCCATCTATGTTCCGTAAACCAATCAATCTTGGAGCACCTCTATCAGGTATACTTTCAACCTTCTGTCCACCATGAAACCAACAGCAGTGACTCCAGCCCGACTTCACAGACACGCAGTGGCCATTTTGTTAGGTACATTTGTACAAAGATCAAATCAGCCAATCAGGTGACAGCGACTCAATGCGTAAAAAACATGTAGATGTGGTCAAGAGGTTCAGTTGTTGTTCGGACCAAGCATCAGAATGGGGGAAGAAATGTAACCTAAGTGACTGACTGTGGAATGATTGTTGGTGCCAGACAGAGTGGTTTAAGTATCTCAGAAGCTTCTGAACTCCCAGGATTTTCGTGCACAACAGTTTTTAAAGTTTACATAAATGGTGTGAAACACACACAAAAAAGAAAGAGTGGCAGTTCTGTGTATGAAAACGCCTTGTTAATGAGAGCGGTCAGAGGAGAATGGCCAGACTGCTTCAAGCTGACAGGAAGACGACAGGAACTCAAATAACCACACATTACAACAGTGGTGTGCAGAAGAGCATCTCTGAATGCACAAAACATTGAACCTTGAAGCGGACGGGATGAAGATCAGGAACATACACTCAGTGGCCACTTTATTAGGTACAGCAGGTACCTGGTAATGTGGCCATAGTGCATCTCCATACAGCACGGTGCAAGGGGAGGGTGGGGATGTGATATTCTCTCAAAGGTGATCCGTTGGGTCAGTTGGTCCCTCTTTCCTCAGTAGAAACGACAAAGCTGCTGCTGCTGTGCCCCCAACCCCCCGCCGTTTCCTCTCCTCCTCGGCGTCTCGGTACAGCTGTGGCCATTACAGCTCAGTACGCGTCTGCCGCTGGGAAACTGGCACAAATTTGTCACATATTGTGACAAATGGCAGCTGCTTCTTCAGAGAGCGACCTCTGCTAGCTGCCTGCTGCTGCTTCGTGCGTTGGCAATATAATTTACATCCTCGAGTTGAAGGGTGTAATTAATTCCCACCCTCTGTGCTACCCAGTTAAACATTTTGAAGAACCGAGATGCAGTTTTGTTACAGAAGTTAAGCAACCAGAAAAAAAAGAGGATTACAGCTGATGTGCTTTTAAACTCATTCTCTCTATCTTTCTCTTGTCCCCTCTCTCTCTCCTTTTCTCTCTCTCTCTCACAAAAATTGAAAATCGGAAGTTAAAAGCCGAGTTTATTATCACGCGC
The DNA here is from genome assembly GCF_030028105.1 of Mobula birostris. Classification (NCBI taxonomy): domain Eukaryota; kingdom Metazoa; phylum Chordata; class Chondrichthyes; order Myliobatiformes; family Myliobatidae; genus Mobula; species Mobula birostris. Next base: position 202,464,131 of record NC_092374.1, read on the forward strand.
GCAGGGACATGACAAACGCAAACATGAATAATAACGCCGTGAAAAACATTTTGCAGCAACATCGCAGGCACACAGCCTCACATAAGCGCATTCGTAAGAAAAATATAAAATAAACACACAGACACAAAATCATACAAGGAGTATAAATAGAACAGAGTAGAACACAATCTACTGCAGCGCAAGTGATCAATCTGGTCATCGTGTTACTGTACTGACCTGGTGATTAATGTTGTGCAGTTTGATTCAGGAGCTTTCGTACAAAACATACAGCACAGTACAGGTCATTCGGCCCTCGATGTTATGCCAGCCTTTTAAACTACTCTAAGATCAATCTAACCCTTTTCTCCTTCATAGCCCTTCATTTTTCTATCATCCATGTGTCTATCTAAGAGTTTCTTAAATGCCCCTCATATATCTGCCTCTACCACCACCATCACTGGCAGGGCGTTCCACATACCCACCTCTGTCCGTATAAATAACTTACCTCTGATTTCACAACCCTTTGTTATATGACTGTGGACCCTCGTTATACTGACCAAGCTAGTCCCATTTGCCCGCGGTTGACCATGTCTCTCTAAACCTTTCTGATCCACATACGTGTCCAAGCACCTTTTAAATGTCATTAATGTACCCGCCTCAAATGTTCCACTCACTGACTACAGTCAGGGTGAAAATGGTGCCCCTCGGGTTCCTATTAAATTTCTCCTCATTCATCCTGAACCCATGTCCTCTAGTTAGAATATAGAACACAGCACAGTACGAGCTCTTCGGCCCACAATGTTGTATTAACCCTTTAACTTACTCTAAGATCAATCTAACACTTTCCTCCCACATAGCCCTCCATTTTGTCACCCATGTGCCTCTCTAAGGGTCCCTTAAATGCCCCTAATGTATCTGCCTCTACCAGGCAGTGCATTCCATGCATTCACCATTCTCTGTGTAAAGAATCAAAGTCCAACATCCCCCAGTGCATTCCTCCAAACATCTTAAAATTACGTCCCCTAGTGTTGGCCATGAATTCCTCTTTGCTGTTTCTTAATCTGCGGTCCTTCATTGATTCTATTGTGTTTCTTGGATTTACTGAGAATGCCTGCAAGAAAATAAATCTCAGGGTGTTATATGGTGACATCGATTATAAGTTTATTTAGATCTTTAGATTAGCTTTATATGTTACAAATATATATTGAAATAGTGAAAGCAGAGTATCCAGAGGAAACCCATGTGGTCAAGAGGGAATGTATTAACTCTTCACATGCAATGGCGAATGGAACCCTGATCGGTGATTACTAGCACTGTAAACTGTTAGTGCTAACTGCAATGTTACCTTACCGCTCCACGTACCATGGAGTTCTTGTGATCTCCACGGGCTGAGCATCCAACAAGCACGAAGGTGATGGGTGAATCATCAGATTCCCTGCAGACTTCAGTCAAACTTTAGGTTCATGCTGGAGCAGGCCAGCAAAAGCACACAGCAAAGTGCTGATAATCCATCAGGAAGAATGCTCACCATCCAAAACATGCCCCCTTCTCATTATTGTTCCTCTTTTTTTGTACTACTTATTTATTTTCTACATTTCTCGGTGTGACTTATGGTTTTTTTATTTATTGCAATGTACTGCTGCCACAAAATGACAACTTTCATGACATCTGTCAGTGATATTAAACCTGATTCTGATTATCTGGTGCCCGATTTCTCAGATGGCTCAGCAGCTGCCTCACTTATTCCCTCACAGCATGATCCAGAAGCCCACAGTACAGGTGGTGTGTGTGTGTGTGTGTGTGTGTGTGGACTGATTCTGGAACACCAAGGGCCAGAAAAGTGGGTTGGTTTGCAGCCAACCCTGGGGTACAGAGTGCTTGTGTACTTCCCACTCCCTTCTAGAAGGGAAACTATAGCCCAGTTAGCTTAGCATCAGTGATGGGGAAATAGCTAAAAGCTGTTATTAAAAATATTGCAACAGATGAAAGATTAAAGATTAGATTAGCATTTAGAATAAACTCAAAGTAATCAAGCATCATGTTTCTGAAAAAAAGGGAAAATCAGATTTGATTAACTTATTAGAGTGCTTTACATCTCCTCTACCAAAGGAGGTGAAAGGTGCTCCTTCCCTCCACCGAGGTCACCCTTGGGTAAGGGGTAGCACCTGATCATGGAAACATGAAGCCATGGGAGCAGGTCATGTGTTACATATCACAAGATCTGGTTATGCGACCACTGACGCCAGGCAGACAATCTCTGAAGAGTACAGATGATGGCTGGGGTCACCCGTCTTGTAAAGACACTGCCCAGTAGAAGGCAAAATGGCAAATCACTTATGTAGAAATATTTGCAAAGAACAATATGGTCATGGAAAGCCCATGGTCTCCGATGTCAAACGACAGGGCACGTAATAATGGTGATGAACTTTTTGGACTTCTTTAAATTAAAATTGATAAAATAGAAAAGGTATTACAGATGGCTTTGAGTTTTTTTTAACACTACACAGAAACAGGCCCTTCACCCATCTAATCCATGTCAAACTGTTTTTCTGCACAGTCCCATGGGCAAGCACCTGGAGCAGAGCCTCCCACTCATGAGTTTATCTAAATTTCTCTTTTGTGTTTCAAATGAATCCACATCCACCAGCAGCTCGTTCCTCCCTCTCACCTCCCTCAGGATCCCCTTAAACATTTCAACTATCACCCGTAAGCAATGACCTCTAATTCTTATCTCACCCGGGCTCAGTGAAATTAGTCTGCTTGCATTTTAAATATGCCATGTTAAAGGTTATTATGCTTGTAGTTTTTTCATTGATTCGATTATATTTCTGTGTTCTACTGTGAATGCCTATGAGAGACTGAACCTCAGGGTAGTATATGGTGATAAATAGATAATTTGATAATAAATTTACTTTAAAGTTTGAAGTTTTTTTGATTATGCTAAATAAAAGCTCATGATGTTGAAAGGAACATTTGGCACAAACAGCAGATTGCCCGGTAACAGGAAGCAGAGAGTAGGCGTAAGTGGGTCTTTTTTTTTAGTTGGTGAGATGGAAGAAGTGGTGTGTCACAGGGACTGGTGTTGGGGCCTCAGCTTGAGACGGTTTATATAAATGACCTGGATGAAGACATCAGTAGCTGCTAAATTTGCTGGTGACACAGAAACAATTCAGAAAGTGAGTGGTGAAAAGGACGTAAGGAGGCTACAGAGGAATAGAGGAAAACTAAATATTGGGCAAAGATCTGACAAACAGAATATAGTGTGAAAAATGCAAAATCACCCATTTTGGCAGGGAATACATATTTAAAAAATGAAGCATATTATCTATATGGTGAAATATTACACAGCCCTGGGATCAGAGATCTAGTATTTTAGAGCATAATTTGCAGAATGCTAATTAGTAATAGTTATAATTGTCACATGTACTAATATAATTCAGCCAGCTCGATCAAAGCCACTCACCTTCCCACCCCTGTGAAAGAATGGAGGGAAACTGATTCCTTTTATCCCTTATCATTCCACTTTCAATCCACATAATGAAACAATCCCTCTGATCATATGTGTTTTGCTATTTTTGGGAACTTCCTTTGTTTGATTTACCATTGTTATAAATACCTCATGTCACCATATAAACCTTTTAGGATCTTAAGGCCATGAAATACTTTATACTTTTATACTTTATTGTCGCCAATCAATTGATACTAGAACGTACAATCATCACAGCGATATTTGATTCTGCGCTTCGCACTCCCTGGAGTACAAATTGATGTAAATATTAAAAATTTAAATTATCGATCATAAATAGAAAATAGAAAAGGGAAAGTAAGGTAGTACAAAAAAAAACAAGAGGTAGGTCCGGATATTTGGAGGGTACAGCCCAGATCTGGGTCAAAGTCCTCTTGTTTCTTGTTTTAATCTACAATCTCCAAAACCTGGGCTTCTGTACCTCCCTCTGCAACTGGATCCCTGACATCCTCATCAGGAGACAACAGTCAGTGTGGATCTTAAGTAATATCTCCTCCTGTCTGACAACCAGCACCAGCGCACCACAAGGATGTATGCTTAGACAACTGCCCCACTCTCTCTACATGCAAAAGTGCACAGCTCAAAAGCTACCTATAAATTTGCCAACACAACCATCGTTGGTGATGAAGAGGCAAACAGGAGTGAGGTAGATCAGCTGGATGTATGGTGCAGCAGCAACAACCTTGCATTCCACTTCAGTAAGCTAAAGATTGTGAACTTCAGTTGGAGGAAGCTGAGGGAACACACACCGGTCCTCAGCAAGGGACTGGCAATGGAAAGGATGAGCAGTTTCAAGTTCCGAGGTCTCAAAGTCTCTGGAGATCTATCCAGTGCCCAACATATTGATAAAATTTCATTGGGAGTTTGAGGAGACTATGTATGTCAGGAAAGACTCTCACAAATTTCTACAGATGTACCGTGGAGAGCATTCCAGCTGGTTGCATCAACATCTGGAAAGGAAGGACCACTGCACAGGATCAGAAAAGGCTGCAGGAAGGTGCAAACTCAGCCAGCCAGGGGCACTGACATCCAGGACACCTTCAACAAGTAAAGCCTCATAAAGGTGGCATCTGCCAATCAGGTCTCCCACCACCCAGGACAGGCCTCCTTCTCAACTGTTACCATCAAGGAGGAGGTATGGGAGCGTAAAGACTCACACATAGTGTTTGGAACAGCTCCTTCCCCTCCACCTTCAGATTACTGAATGGACAATGAACCCATGTACACTATCTCATCATTTATTTTTGCTCCCTTTGTGTAGTACTTAATTTATTAAACTAAGGGTTACTAAAGGTTGTTGAAGCTGGAGAAATAGTAGGGATAAGCTCCCACAACCTATTAAATGCTCCCGATGGCATGAGTATCAAATACCAAGTCCAGCTCAAGGCCTTCATGTGTGGCTCAGATACTGAGTCTGGAGGAACCACTTCTACTAACTGAAGGGGAAAAAGTGGATTACTGGTGGCCTTAAACCAGTTGTTTCAGCCAATAAGGCTCCTCGGCGGTGGTTAGCAGCTCATCGAGGAGAAGGAAAACTTTGATTTCAAACCCCTGCTGCCTTGCAGCTGTACCCACTCATGGGGAAGGCTTCGGGAGTAAACCCCAAGAAAAAATCTGCAGCTGGAGACTCTAAGACAGTCCGACGCTGAGTTTGGTGCTGACTGGCACCTCCTGTGACGCCAGTGGTGCCAAACTGTATCGGTCTCTGCCATTCCTTGGAATTCATCAGCTTCATGAAGAGGGGAAGCCTGCTACATGGTCAAGAGTTTACTCTCCGTATCGTACTGCTCTAGCTTGCAGATCACATAGAGAACTGGGATGTAACATCCATGGTCAACCCTGAGATATGGAATTTAATTTAATTTATGTACATATTTCTTATCATAATTTACAGGTTTTTATTATTAAGTGTTGCAATGTACTGCTGCCACAAAAACAACATATTTCATGACATATGCCAATGATATTGAACCTGGTTCTGACTCTGTTTCTGATATCTAAGGCTCACAGGTCATTCTTTGGACGCCCAATAGATCAAGGATCACTGGACACCAGGGAATATCAACAGAGTCATTTCACTAAGCAAGCACAACCTATTTCAGAAAAATTAAAATGATAAAAATATAAATATCACTAATTACAGTAATTTAATTTTAAATAGGATATAGAACGATCAGGTTCATTAAAGTTGTAATTGGAGTTGAAGCTGGTTTATACTTATGAAGCCTAAACTTATTATGGCTCAGACATCGAGGTATCCAAGCTTCCTAACTAGATTATATAAATATTGCCTGCAAAATATAATGGAAAACAGAAGGTCACCCATTATGCTGATCCTAACCAGGTGACGTTGATATATCTAACCTTTTGTAGTTTAGATCTCTGCTCCATGCAGAAGTGGACAATTGCTTGGGGCTATGAAAGATTTTGAGAACAATGGACAAATATAAAGAGAATTAGCCGTTAGTCAATTAGATATGTTGATGATATCCCCAACTACGATGACAACTCTTGTCATCAAATTACATCTAGTTTACTTCCTTCTCATGTTCCTCTTCATACCTATTCATTTCTCCCCCCCTCCATTTCAGTTACATCTATTCCCCCTCTTAATCCTTCTTCCTCCACCTTTAGGATCTCTGTCCCACTATTCAGTCCCCCAGTGTCTTCAACCATCCTTCTCCTGTGCTCCTCTCATTCTCTTTCCAGCATCACCATCCATTCATCTCCAATGTTAACATTACTCCGTTCCCATGTCCATCTCCATTACTCCATTTCTTGTATATAGATACCCATCTCCAGCATTTCCAAACCAGAGGACCGTAAGTCTGTAAGATATAGGAGCAGAATTAGACCATTTGCTCCCCATTCTATCATTTATTTTCCCTCTTAACCACATTCTCCTGCCTTCTCCCATAGCTTCTGACACCCTGGCTAATCAAGAAGCTATCACCGTCATTTTAAATACCCAATGACTTGGTCTCTGCAGCTGTCTGTGGAAATGAAATCCACAAACTCACCACCCTCTGGGTTAAGAAACTTCACTTCATATCTGTTCAAAATGGACATCATTATATTCTCAGGTTGTGCCCTCTGATCCTAGACTCTCCCATTTTTTGGAAATAGCCTCTTCATGTTGATTCTAGCTAGGCCTTTTAATATCTGGTAGTTTCAACAAGCCCCCTCTCTCCCGCACTCATTTTTCTCCCTTTTACAATCCCCCAAAATCTTTATCTATCCATCAGCTTCTTTCCATCTGCCTATTTCAATTGTTCCATCTACAGTTCCCCATTATCCCTTATCTTCTCTTTTGTGCCCTGCAGTGTTTCCATCCCTCCACCTGCAGAGTTTCTATGCTATTTCCAGTCTTCCTACAAATGCATCCCTCCATCCCGTGTCTCCATCATTCCACATCGTTTCCCTCCCTCTCCAATCTACCATTCCCAATCCTCCCATGAGTGTATTTCCCCATCAAAATCTGCCAATTTTTCATCCTTCCAACTTCCAATTCTGATCTCTCACCCTCTGCCTCCAAAACTCCGTGTCTCCAGACCTCAAACTCCAAACTTCCACTGTCCCATCACTCCATCTCTAGCCCCCATTCTGCCAGCGTGGATATCCCCAGTCTATAAAACACTAGATCTTAAGGAGATAAGACTTAAGGAGATTTAATAGTACAGAAACATTGGGTTCCTGAACCGGCATTGATTACTTCACTGACCACGGCTCTGATCTCTTTTACAACTTTTTTTTGTTTCTTTTTTATTATTTGCATAGTTTGTCTTCTTTTGCACATTGGCTGTTGTTGTTTGCTGTTGGTACTTACGTATCACCATATACAACCCTGACATATATTTTCTGGTGTCCATACTCAATAAATCTATAGGATAATGACCATCACAGAATCAATGAAGGACTGCAGCAACTAGAGCAACCAAACAGTGTGCATAAGACAACAAACTGTACAAGTACAAAATGAAAGAAATAATAACAATACTAATAAATGTATAAGTAATTTTGAGAACTGATAAGCAAGGCTTTGGTCTACTCTGGGGTTCAGATCAGAGGACTCTTATTTTAGTTCAGAATGCTGTTGTTCACTTCAGTTGTTTGCATGATTTGTGTTTTTTTTCTTTCTCTTTCTCTTTCTGTTTGTCTTTTACTTTTATTTTTATTCTTTTTTTTTCTTTAATTGGGTTCTTTCCGATTTATTTCTTTTTTGGCTACCTGTGAGCTAACAAATCTCGAGGTTGTATAACTTACACATTCTTTGATAATAAATGTACATGAATGTCCGTTGGATGCGGGAACTTTTCAATGATGGTACAAGTGAAGTTACCGCCTTTGGTTCAAGACATAGTCTTTCTTCACAATTTTCTGTCCTCTTTTCAATAGATGCTGCCTGGTCTGCTGCGTTACTCCAGCACTTTGCGTGTATTGCTCGGATTTCCAGCATCTGCAGATTTTCTCTTGTTTATGTATGGATTTTTATTATATTTCTATATTTTTTCCTGTAAATGCCTGCAAGAAAATGAATCCCAAGGCAGGATATGATAACATATATGTACATTGATATGAACTTACTTTGAACTTTGAATATCTCAGTGCAAATAGCTTATAATTGCAAACGCATCTGACATCTCTCTGCACAGAAAGTGGGAACGTATTCTACGGCACAAACTGAAGATGTTTTACAGATGCAGCAACATGTACAGAGAAAGGCTGCTCACCAGCTCAGCTCAGCATCAGTGTTCATACTGCACAAGAACCTCCTCACAACCTGAAATTACATACGTAATGCTTAGAAGGACAACGGCCATAATGTGGTGCAGATGATCAAACAGGTGGATGTGGACGTGGCAGGATAAGAGCCCATTTGCATGAGGTTTTGCAGATGCTGAAAATCCAAAGCAACGCAGACCATTTGCTGGAGGGACCCAGAAGGTCCATGAAGAGGAATAAAGAGTCACTGTTTCAAGCTGAGACTGTTTATCGGGTCCAGTAAATTAACTGCTTACATCTCCCCACAGATGCTGCCTGCCGTATTCTGTGGGCTTGACCACAGCTTCCACCCTCATAAACTCAGTCTATGAAAAAGTACAGAGCTGGGGAACGTGGCTCACAGGACAAACAAACGTGATCTGTGCAGTTTGATCACGAGCAAGAGAGGCACAAATGAAGCATATTGTCGAGGAATACGCATCCCTGGATCTATTCCCAGAAAAACAGATTCACAGATGACTGGTAAAGTGTGAGGTGTGTGACACACAGTTTGTAGCAGCATAAGACTCCATTTCCATTGCTAAAGTGCTGGGAGGTAATCCTATATTCAAATAACTCTCTTCTGTGTACTTTCTATTTGTTTTCAACTGCACTCTGAGCATATTTTAAATTATTGTTTTAAACCATAGGCAGGATACATTTATCTATATCCGGAAATATTCACTTGGAGCAACAAACACACACACACAATGCTGGAGGAACTCAGCACGCTGGGCAGCAGCTACAGAGATGAATAAACAGTTGGTGTTTTGGGATGAGACCCTTCATCAGGGTTGGGAAGGAAGGGGGCAGACGGCAGAATAAGAAGATGGGGGGAGGGTAAGGACGACAAGCTGCGTATTCAAGACCAAGTGAGAGGGTAGGTGCATGGGTCGGGGAGGCGGTATGAAGTAGGGAGCTCAGAGGGGATTGGTAGAAGGGCTGGCAAAGGAGGAATCTAATAGGCGAGGAGAGTGGACCATGGAAGAAAGGGAAGAGGGAGGGGCAGCAGAAGAACGTGACTGGCAGGTGGAAAGTAGAGAGGAGATGAGACGGGAACCACAGTGGGGAATGGAAAAGGAGAGAAGGTGGAGGGGTGAGGAAACAGCAGAAGTTGGAGAAGTCACTGTTCATGTCATCAGGTTGGCAGCTACCCAAACGGAATATGAGGTGTAGCTTCGACATCCGGAGTTTGGCCTGATTCTGGCAGCAGAGCAAGCCTCATAACGACAAGACAGAATAGGAATTGGAAGTCAAATTGAAATGGGTGACCGCCGGGGAGATCCCATCTTTTACGGCAGGTGGAGCGAAGGTGCTCGATGAAGCAGCCCCCCCCAATCTGCACAGGCCTCACCAATGTAGAGGAAACCGCACCAGGAGCACCAGTACAAGAGGTGACCCCAGCACACTTGCTCCTGAAGTATCTCCTCGCCAAGAAGCACTGTTTGGGTGCCTTTGGGTGGGAATGTGCCCAGTGATAGACCAGGCTTCTTCTGACAAACTGCCCCATCATTACTGTACTGATGCTTCTGTGAAAAGCACGGTGACGGGCAACTGAGTTGTCTTATGGATTTGGTCACGGCACGTAACACAGCACCTTGCTCAAAGGACCATTTTATTATCAAAGTATGCATGTACAATACAACTCTGATATCTGTCTTTTCCTGATAGCTATTAAATACAGAACATAGAAACATAGAAAATCTACTGCACATTACAGGCCTTTTGGCCCACAATGGTGTGCTGACCATGTAACCTACCCTAGAAGCTGCCTAGAATTTCCCTGCTGCATAGCACTCTATGTTTCTAAGCTCCATGTACCTATCGAAAGGGCTCTTAAAAGCCCCTGTTGTATCCGTTTCCACCACCGCCGCTAGCAGTGCATTCCACACACCTATCACTCTCTGTGTGAAAAATTTACCGCTTGGTACCCATTTCCAAGCATCTTAAAACTATGACCTCTCATGTTAGCCATTTCAGGCCTGGGAAAAAACCTCTGACTATCCACACGATCAATGCCCCTGATCATCTTATACACTTCTATCAGGTTGCCTCTCATCCTCCGTCGCTCCAAGAAGAAAAGGCCAAGTTCACTTAACCTATTCTCATAAGGTACGTCCTCAAATCCAAACAACATCCTTGTAAATTTCCTCTGCACTCTCTGTATAGTATCCACATCCTTCCTGTAGTGAGGTGACCAGAAATGAACACAGTACTCCAAGTGGGGTCTGACCAAGGTCTTATATAGCTGTAACTAAGACCATGGGAGTAGACATCAACTCCCCCCTAAGCCCAGCATGATAAAGGAAAGAAACAAAACCCTGAGACCCCGAAAGCCCCCAGTTGATCTGTAAAGGTGAGAATGGCTCAGGGTACAACGTGGAGTTCAATCCAGAGAAGTATAAGGTGGTTCACTGTGGAAGGCTGAATTTGACGACAGGATACAGAGTTAATGACAGCATTCTTAGCCAGATGGAGGAAGAAAGGGATCCTGCAGTTTATGCCCATAGATCACTCAAATTTGCCACACAAGTTGATGAGTGAGTTATGTGGTGTCTTGGCCTTCATTAGTCGTTGGATTGAATTCAAGAGCTGCTAGGTAATGTTGCAGCTCTATAAAGCCCATGTTAGACGACACCTGGGTTATTGGGTTCAGTTCTGGTTACCTCATTAAAGGAAGGGTGCGGCAGGGTGGTGAGAGAGGAAGATACGATAGGAGCATTTAAGAGACTCTTAGGTAGGCACATGGATGATAGAAGAATGGAGGGCTATATGGGAGGGAAATGTTAGATTGACCTTAGAGTAGATCAAAGGGTTGGCACAGCATTATGGGCCAAAGGGCCTGTACTGTGCTGTAATGTTCTATGTTCTATGTCCTAACATTATTCCCAGACCAAGTGGGCCAATGGGTAGCCAATGGAACTTAATCCCAACAAGCTCATGGTGATGCAGTTTGCAGAGTGCAGAAAGTCATATATACCTTAGATCCTGCTGGAAATTTTGAGCAGGCAGCATCTATGGAGGGGAATAAACAGCCAAAGTTTTTGGCCGAGACCATTTATCAGGACTGGAGAGGAGCCGGGGGGTGGTGTGGGGTGGAAAAGGATGTTTTACAAGTGTTTGATCACCTGCCAGCTCGTAGGCCTTCTCCTCTGTCCACTTTCTTCTTCTTGCTTCTGGCCTCTTCCTTTCCAGTCTTGATGAAAGGTTGCAGCCTGAAGCATCATTTATTCCCCTCCATAGATGCTGCCTGACCTGCTGAGTTCCACATGTGCTCCAGTTTCCTCCTACACTCCAAAGATGTGCCAGGTGGGTTAATTGGTCACTGTAAATTGACCTGATTAGGTTCAGGTTAAATCGGGTTTGTGGGGGGTTGTGGGGCAATGCAGCTTGAAGGGCAAGAATGGCCTGCTCTCTAAATAAATAAATGATGCCGCCTCACTGACAAATTTTGTTTGCTTGTACACTGTAGGAAGAGGATGTTAGCACTTCAGAGTACAGAGGAGATTCATCATGGTGTTATCTGGGTGGAAGAAATTTAATTAAGTAGATCAGTTGAATAAATTGGTCAAGAGGGCATCAGTTTAAGGTGAGAAGCAGAAGGTTTGAGGGAAAATAATTTTTACGCAGGAGTAAACACAAGAGATTCTGCAGATGCCGCAAATCTTGAACAAAACGCTGGCGGAACTTAACAGGTGAAGCAGCGTCTATGCTCAAAGTTCCAAGTAAATTTGTTATCAAGGTACATATATATATCACTGTATACAACCCTGAGATTAGATTCAATTAGATTATGAGGACACTCAGTCCTCGTTTATTGTCATTTAGAAATGCATGCATTAAAAAATCATGCAATGTTCCTCCAGAAAGATATCCCAGAAACACAGGACAAACCAAGACTAAAACTGACAAATCCACATAATTATAACATATAGTCACAACAGTGCAAAGCAATACCGTAATTTGATAAAGAGCAGACCATAGGCACGGTAAAAAAAAAGTCTCAAGTCCCAATAACCCCATCATCTCATGCAGACGGTAGAAGGGAGAAGCTCTCCCTGCCATGAACTCCAAGTGCCTCAAACTCGCGGATGCAGCACCATTGGAAGCACCCGACAGCAGCGGACTCTGAGTCTGTCTGAAAACTTTGAGCCTCCGACCAGCCCCCAACACCGAGCACCGAGCACCATCTCTGCCGAGCGCTTCGACCCCGCCCGGGCCGCCGAGCAACACGCAAAGCCGAGGACTCGGGGCCTTCCCCTCCCGAGATTCTGGACCACACAGTAGCAGCAGCAGAGAAGCAGGCATTTCAGAAGTTTCACCAGATGTTCCTCCGTGCTCTCACGTCCGTCTCCATCAAATCAGGATTGTGCACGAAACCCTACTTGACAGATAACAGATATCATTCACGGAGTGGTCGCTGCGAGCTGCGTCCCACCGCCATCTTCTCCTCCGGCTTGAGATTCATTTCCTTGCAGGCATACTAAATAAATCCAATCATCATAATGGAATTGGTGTAAGATAGCACCAACAGCATGGGCAACTGGGCCGCAAAAGACAATAAACTGTGCAAATAGAAAATGGGGGAAAAGAAAGGAATGAAAAAGCTATAAATACAAGAACATGAGATGACGAGTCCTTGAAAGTGAGTCCAGAGGTTGTGGGAACAGTTCAGTGATGGGCGAGTGAAGTTGAGCGAAGTTATCCGCTGTGGTTCAGGAGCCTGAGCGTTGAGGGGCAATAACTGTTTCTGAACCTGTTGGTATGAATCCCGAGGCTCTTATGCCGTCTTCTTGACACAGCAGTGAGAAGAGAGCATGACTTCTCTTCTTCAATTTACAAGGGGAACCCCTGGGGGGAGGGGTTCTCTGATGATGGGTGCTGCTTTCCTGGACAATGCTCTGTGTAAATGTGCTCAATGGCAGGGAGATAAACAGTTGACATTTGAGCTGAGATCCTTCATAACAGAGGCTGCCTGATATCTGGAACATCACCAGAAGAGGTTGTGGAATCAAATACAATCACCTACATGTAAGAGTCGTTTAAACAGGCTCTCAAATATGGTCAGGCAAATAGCACTAGTTACATTATCAGAAGGATAGGCCTAGACATGGTGGACAGTGAACCACTTGCGTAGCTGTAGTGTTCTATGAACCTTGGCCTTCTACCTCTGAGTCAGAATGTTATAGACTTAAATACAAATGTGTGCCTTGAAATATGACTTTGTTCCTACTTACAATACTGCTGCTGGGACTTGAGAACCTGGGCTATAGGGAAAGGTTGAACAGGTCATAACTTTATTCCCTGGAGCGTATGAGAATGAGGGAAGATTTGATGGAGGTATACAAAATTATGAGGAGTAGAGATAGGGTTTTTGCTCAGTTTTTGCCACTGTGGTTGGGCAAGTGGTCATATGATAAGGTTGAAAGGTGAAATGTTTAAGGGGAAACTGAGAGGATGGTGGTGTGAGAGTGGAATGGGCTGCCAGTAGAATTAGCAATGCGGGTTCTATTACAACAATTAGAAGTTTGGATAAGTATATGGTTGGGGGTTGTATGATCTATAAAGTCAATGGGCCAAAAGCTCTCGTCTTGTTCCTGTCTACCTGTGATGCCACTTTCGAGGAAATCTGGATCTGTACTCCCAAATCTCTCTATTCTGCCACACTCCTCAGTACCCTACCATTCATTGTGCAAGTTCTTCCCTGGTTTGTCCTCTCAAGTTGCAACACCTCACGCTTATCTGCATTAAATCCCATTTGCCATTTTTCAGCCCATTTTTTTCTGCTGGCCCAGATCCCACTGTACCTTCCTTGCTGGCCAATTAGAACGAAATAATTCCTCAGTGCCAACCTGCCATGTCTGATGAATCTCAGCAGCCAATTAACTTCTAATGCGAGGGAAGGTGGAGGGAATATGCGGAAGAAGAACCTAGCACATTTATCACTGCATTTTTGAATACTTTGGTTTATATCCAGTTAACATCTTTCAACAAGTCCTGCAGTAATATTGCTTATAAATAAACCACAAGCATACTAAATTTTAAACACATTCTGAATGATTTTGAGTGGCCAGCAAACTATTAAGGAAGAGGCTTCAGTGTCAGGTAAAGTTCTCAAACCTACCACACTCCGACAACAGGTCTGGAATCAAACATAATTTGCTCAACTTTCCGCACATTGATATTGTGGTGTTCCAGAATAAGAATCACAGTAATGCTGGAACTTAGCAGGATATTCACAGAGCCTGCAGCACTGTGGAACGGGGCCCAGAACATTCAGGTCTCCAAACTGTGGCAAGCTCCAATTAATGCTCCAGAACCAGGAAAAGTCTAATCAAGGTCTCAGTGTACAGATTCAAGTTTAGTTATCACATCCACATTGAAGCGTACAGTAAAATGTATCACTTGTGTTAACAACTCACCTAAGAATGTGCTAGGGGCAGATTTCAAGTGTCGGCACACAACCTAGTGCCAACATAGCATGCCCACAATGCCCGACAGAGCAATACAGAGCACAACAAGGAATAAAACAGCAGCAAAACCAAGCCCCCACCTAAAGAAAAACAATCTGCCAGCCACCCATACAAAGTCCTCTAATCCAAGACAGTCCATATTCTCTGGCCTCCAGCAGACCTGGGTTTGGATGTGGACATGCAGACCATGGGCCTTTGACTACCCTAGTGACTCGCAGAGGTTCACAGATCTGGAGGCTCTAGCCAATGGACCCTAGGACCGATTCGACACTTGGGCCTCGATCCTCAGCAATGACCTCTGGACTCTCCAATTGCTGAGAACTAGGCCTTAAACCCCAGTCTCGCCTTGTGGAATTCTAGTGTCTAATCTCTCCTAATAGTGGGTTTCCAGAATCCATATCGCATGACTGTATTTCTTCTCAATCCATTTCACAGTGACTGCAGAATCTGCAACAAAACAATTATTGATTCTGCAATTGATTAGTAACTGGCAAAGAGGGAAAACTGCTGGTGTCGGTGTGGCTGCCTCTGAACAACAGATAATTATCTCCATTCTACGGTCTTGAGCTGGATTGATAGCCTCAAACAATCATATGTTCTAACTCAAACAACAGGAATTCTGCAGATGCTGGGAATTCAAGCAACACACATCAAAGTTGCTGGTGAACGCAGCAGGCCAGGCAGCATCTCTAGGAAGAGGTACAGTCGACGTTTCGGGCCGAGACCCTTCGTCAGGAAAGTGTTGTAACTATCTTCCTCACCACACCAGCTCAACTCCGGAATCCAGCGCAGGCAGCAAATGGGAACTTCATAATCAAAGAACATTGAACGTTGAATCTTGTTAAGGGCAGCCTTCATCACAGATCCCAGACATCCATGGGCAGTTATCATCGGGCAGGAGGTACAGAAGCCTGAAGCCCCAGACTGCCAGGTTCAGGAACAGTGACTTCCCTTCAACCATTTGGTTCTTGAGCCCTAATCACTATGTCTTGGCAACACTATCACCATTTTGACTTTGCACCAAAATGGACTTTTTGTTCTGATTCTACTTGAGTTCTTTGTTGTAAAACTTATGTATAATTTATGTTTTTTTTTGTGTGAATGCCACTTATCGGATGCTGCTGCAAGTAAGCTTTCCATTGCACCTGTGCATTACTGTGTGTCACAAAAACTGTGGGTCAACTGTCTAAGAAAAATAACGAGATGGCTTGAGTCGCAAAAATAGATTGAGGTGCTTTTATTTACAAAAATAGTGGAAAAACAAAAACTTGGACGTCCACATCAAAACAAGAAAAAAACTGAAAAAAAGTACAATATATATACAGCTTGCAATTGTCACCTGTCTGGCTAACAGCCACCCTCAGACTAAACACAAAAAATAATGCAAAGCCTTGGTAACCCGAGGCTTACAACTGCTAAGCCCCTCCTCCTAGACCAACCAAAAGCTAATTAACTCAATTATCTTCCATTTCACACAATCTGAAACCCCATTGCCAGTTCTCACAATAAACACATATATCTCCTTATTGGATTCACCATTTCCTGATTAAATAACTTAAATAAACCCCAAAACTTTACCACAAGATGAGTAATTAGGTAACATAACCCTTGACCCAGTTAAAGATGGTATCCTCCACACCGGTGCAGGTTGCTGCTGCCTCTATATGAGGCAGCTCTAAGCAGCAGCTCTGTTTCAGACCCAGTCACTATTACTGCTGGGGATGAGTGTTTTACCAAGTGCGCCATGTGCCGTCCGTAATCAGTGACAGACCTTTGTCATACTGTACTTGCACACATGACAATAAACTTGACTTTGAGATGGCTTTGTTGTGCTGTGTATTGCAAACCCAGTGTGTGAGAGCCATGGCCTGTGAACATAGGAACTTCTGAACAGCATGACTGAGAACATGATGCAGAAGAATGGAGAAGCGAAATGTCCCAGATGATGAAAGTCTGAAAGAAAGGCACCTCCCTTCCCACCCCTCAGTGTTTTCTGATCCTGCTGCCAACACAACAATGGTAGTTCAGCATTCATTCATTCATTGAGTTTCTGAGTCATCAGAACTTCTGATGAAGATGGCTACTTCCAAAATGAATGGACGATTGCGTACTACTCAATTGCATTTGTAAGTCCTATGAAAACAGAGTAGCCCATGTCCATAGGGCCATAAGATATAGGAGCAGAATTAGGCTGTTCAGCCCATCGAGTCTACTCTGCCATTCCATCATGTTTGATTTATTACCCCTCTGAACCTCATTCTCCCGCTTTCTCCTCGTAACCCTTCATGCCCTGACTAATCAAGAATTGGCCAACCTCCACTTTAAATAACATAGAACATAGAATACTACAGCACAGTACAGGCCCTTCAGCCCACAATGTTGTGCCAACCCTCAAACCCTGCCTCCCATATAAGCCCCCACCTTAGATTCCTCCATATACCTGTGTAGTGGTCTCTTAAACTTCACTAGTGTATCTATCTCCACCACTGACTCAGGCAGTGCATTCCACGCACCAACCACTCTCTGAGTAAAAAACCTTCCTCTGATATCCCCCTTGAACTTCCCACCCCTTACGTTAAAGCCATGTCCTCTTGTATTGAGCAGTGGTGCCCTGGGGAAGAGGCGCTGGCTATCCACTCTATCTATTCCTCTTATTATCTTGTACATCTCTATCATGTCTCCTCTCATCCTCCTTCTCTCCAAAGAGTAAAGCCCTAGCTCCCTTAATCTCTGATCATAATGCATACTTTCTAAACCAGGCAGCATCCTGATAAATCTCCTCTGTACCCCTTCCAATGCTTCCACATCCTTCCTATAGTGAAGTGACCAGAACTGGACACAGTATTCCAAGTGTGGCCTCACCAGAGTTTTATAGAGCTGCATCAGTACATCGCAACTCTTAAACTCTATCCCTCGACTTATGAAAGCTAACACCCCATAAGCTGTCTTAACTACCCTATCCATCTGTGAGGCAACTTTCAGGGATCTGTGGATATGTACCCCGAGATCCCTCTGCTCCTCCACACTACCAAGTATCCTGCCATTTACTTTGTACTCTGCCTTGGAGTTTGTCCTTCCAAAGTGTACCACCTCACACTTCTCCGGGTTGAACTCCATCTGCCACTTCTCAGCCCACTTCTGCATCCTATACACACAATGACGTCCTCCACAGCTGTCCATGGCAATGAATTCCACAGATTCACCACGTTCTGGCTAAAGAAATTCCTTGTTATCTCTGTTCTAAAGTTGACCTCCTTATATTCTGAGGCTTTGCCTTCTAGTCCTGGACTCCCCCACTGTAGGGACATCGTCTCCATGTCCAGCCTACCTAGATGTTTCAATATGCAATAGGTTACTTACGTCTGCAGATGGAATGCCCTAGATACCAGTCAGCTAGGGGATGATCTGAAACCATGGCTGTTTGTGCTAAAGACCTGCCATGCAATGATCATCCTGGGCTTGGAGGCCCAAAGGCAAATTATTCTGGGGTCAGAGGCCCAAAAGCAAATCATCCTGGACGTTGAAGCCTAAACACAGATTGTCCTGGGTTGAAAGCCCAGAGGTAGTTGGTCCTGGGCCCAGAGGCTCAGAGGCAGATTTGCCTATGTTTGGAAACCCAGAGGCCCAGAGGCAGATTGGCCTGTGGTTGGAAGCCCAGAGGCAGTTGGTCCTGGGGTCAGAGGCCTGTCTGTGTGTATGTGAGTGAGTGGGTGGGTGGCAAGGTGGGAAAGGGGTTTGTTTCACTGCAGTTTTGTCTGTGTTGTTGCTGTGTGTGTTGATCTGCTGCTATGCTGTGCTGGCACTGGAATATGTGGTGACACTTGTCGGCAGCCCCTAGCACACCCTTGGGTTGTGTTGGTTGTTAATGCAAATGACACATTCCACTCTATGTTTCGACGTAGATGTGACAAACAAATGAACTTGAATCAATCTCCAACAAGACCATCTCTGAGCATTTACCCCGCCATAGACTCCACCACCACTGGAGGGGCAAGTGTTGAACGAGCCAGTATCGACAGTAGTGACACACAAGAAAAGTTCGGAGGCTGGCCGTCTGGTAACAGATGACTCCCCTGGGCCTTACAGACCAGAATATGAACATAATACTTGATTGTTACTACAGAATCAAAGTGTAATTCAGTTAGGCTGTGTAAGTGCGGTCTTCCACAGCGATACTGTAAATGTAGGGCGGCCTCTCTGATCTTCACTATTTCCCCTCCAGCAGGTTTCCGATCACATTAGCCCATCCCTCCTTGTCTGTACAACTCCCGTCACCAGCAAATCTACATTAGACCTCCGCCCCCCCCACCCCCACCACTGGCCGTGCAACTCCCGTCACCAGTAATTCCACATTAGACCCCTGCCCCCCCGTTATCTGTACAAGTCCCATCACCACTAATTCCACATTAGACCCCTGCGCCCTGTTATCTGTACAAGTTCCATCTCAGATAGATAGTGAGGGCATAGATAGAGAGACAGATATATATATATAGATAGATAGATAGATAGACATACTGTTGACTGATAGATGGATAGGGAGAGATAGAGACTAAGAGGGGAAAAGGATGGATCGAGACATACAGAGACAGACAGACAGATGAATAGATTGAAAGACAGTCAGACAGATAGATACAGAGAGAGAAAAGACTTCGAAGGGTAGATAGATGGAAAGATAGATAGAGAAAGAAATAGATAGATAGATTGATTCATACATACAGATAAATTGATAGACGAGTAGTGGATAGAGAGAGGGACGAGGAAAAGAGCGAAAGAGAGGCGAAGGGGGAGAGGGAAAGCTCGGCTTTAGAAATCAGGGAACATAAAGGCAATATTCACAACAAGCAAATTGAGGATTGCAGGAACTCCGGGAGATGAAATATTGCTGACGAATAATACGGACTTTTGCTTTCAACGTAATTTCGCTCCACGATAATCCCTTACACGCTAGAATGCACATTTAGTCACACCAAGGCGATTAAAATTCCTAACATTGTTATACTCAAAAACTAAGACCTAAACTGAGAATGCGGCTCCCGCCCTCTGCCAGTTCCTAGTTTCTACCCCGCACCATAGCAGTCACGAAACAACAAACGGTAAATGGTCATCGGGATAGCATCACGAAGAAATCCCGTGCACTGTCAGTCCCTCTATGCCAGACGAATGTTGCAATTACAGAATCCATATGCCATCTTTGAAGTCAGGGGCGCCAAAAGATATTCCCCGCAACCGCCCCAACCCCCTCGCTGAAGCGCGTTACAGAAGCGCTTTACTGTTGGAGAGAATATTGCAGTCTGCGGAAATACGCTTTGATTTAGCGCTGTTAATCCCGGTGCACTTGACCGGCACGCAGCCCATTAAAAGGCCAGCACAGTGACAAAGGAGAGAGTCTGCTGCAGTGGAATAAACAGCCGCGATATCTCCCCTACCTAGATTCCATAAACCAGAGCGGAGCGTTCGAACATTGACTGATAACTAACCCCGAGGTGTGTGTTCGCACACAGCCCGCTGCTGCTCACACACGGAGGAGGGACGTCAAACCACATACCTTGTTTTTCTGTCGACATCTTGCGGGTGGATGGAGAGCGATGCAGCAAGAGATGATCTGGATGTTGTCCCTTGGAAAATAAACTGTGGGATCTTCTTGTTAAAAAAAAAACAATTCCGCGGCGAGAGAGGAATAAAATGGTGTTCGGGGAAGGAGCGGGAGGGTGGGACTTAAACCTGGGTTGGGTGAGAGGGCGCTTTGAAGCGCTAAAGAGCGGGATCACTGCGAGACGTGGCTGCTTGACAGGGAGTTTTATCAATTTGCCTCCATGGATAACGATTACCTACAATCAATCAAGCGACAGAGGGCGCAATTTGACATGTCGGGATTAACCCTTTCAAGTTCAAGTTCAACCAAACGGAAAAAAACGTTTTTGCGAACACAAACAGAACATAAAACAATATATTACCGCAATACGTTAATAGATATAATTCAAAACGCACGTGGTGCGCAGCACAGGTAAACAGCTCACTGTTCTAGTGATGAGACCTCGGTGGTGATGATAGGGTATTCATTAGTCTCACAGTCTGAGGGAAGAAACTGTTACCTAGTCTGTCATTCCTAGTCCGGATGTTCCTGACGGTAGTGGGTAACGGAGATTGTGGGGATGGGCGGAAGGGATGCTCGGCAATATTGTGCTTGGAACAGACTTCGGGTTTCCTTCATGTTGCTCTTTTGAAATAAGGCTGGATTTTTTTCCCCCAAAGTCAATTGCCATTGAGCTGAGAGTCATAGAAATTCACAGTGCAGAAGGAAATTGTTTGGCCCATCAGTACAAGATAGGCCAATGTGAACTTCCGAATCTGGTGACGTGTCTCGGCCAGAAACGTCGACTGTTTATTCCTCTCCATGATGCTGCCTGGCCTGCTGAGTTCCTCCAGCATTTTGCGCGAGTTGTTTGTATTCACAGTAATCTCCACACCTGATCCCTAACCTAGTAGGTTCTAGACTCATTCAGGTTGTTTGGTAAATCAGGGGAGTGTCTTTATCTCCCATACTCTTTAGGGTAGTGAGTTCCAGGCCCCATAATTTATTGAATAAACACAATAAATTCTACAGATAGTGGAAATCTTGAGCAACACATGCAAAATACTGGAGGAACTCAACAGGCAGGTCAGGTAGCATCTAAGGAGAGGAATTAACTGTTGACCCTTCATCAGGACATGCTAAATAATTCTATTTCAACCCTCTTCTACACTGAGCATCATAGGAAGTCATTCCTGCCTGTGGCCATCAAACTTTACAACTCCTCCCTTGGAGGGTCAGACACCCTGAGCCGATAGGCTGGTCCTGGACTTATTTCCTGGCATAATTTACATATTACTATTTTAATTATTTATGGTTTTATATTGCTTTATTTATACTCTATTCTTGGTTGGTGCAACTGTAACGAAAACCAATTTCACTCGGGATCAATAAAGTATGACTATGACTATGACTAAACCTTGTGCTAATTAACCTCAGGTCCTGGTTTCGCCTACTGATGTCTGTGTCATTTACTCCATCAGGTCCTCAAATAAAACACCAGACATAAGTAAAAGGTCCAGAAACAGTTGTTAACCCTCAGAGCACCCTTCTAAAATCAAAAAGATTATGTTGATCCAACATTCATCAAGTCCAGATTCTTGCCCTCTTCCCATATCTTTTGTTATCTTGTGGCCACGTTATGTTGCTGCTCTTGCGGGCTACCCAGCACTTTCCTCGCTGATTTGATTTGACACAGAAGACAGATATGTTTCAATGCACGTATGACAAATAAAGCTAATCTTTATCTCTTTCTTTGAAAATATATCTGATTTCCTTACTGGTTAGAAATTTATATGTCTTGCCCTTAAATATCCCCAAGGACTCTGCCACAGCTTTATATGGCAAAAAATTGCAAAGACCGACAACACTATGAATACTGAAAATATTCTTCTTTTGTGTCTTCAGTCTGAGACCATGCCCTTTGTTTCTGGGCTTTTCCAAGTGATGACATACCCTCTTATCATTTCACATGTCTAATCCCCGAACAATCCTTTATTGTTTGTACCTAATAAAGTGGCCACTGAGTGCATTGCCTTTGGCTGCTGCAGCCTATTCACTTCAAGGTTCACAAACAAGAGAAATTTCGCAGATGCTGGAGCTTAAAATAATACACACAAAATGCTGGAGGAACTCAGCAAGCCAGGCAGCATCTATGGAAAAAAGTAAACAGTAAATATTTTAGACCAAGAGCCTTCACCAGGACTTCAAAGTTCATTGGGTTGTATGTTCAGAGATGTTCTTCTGCACACCACTGCTACAACATTTGAGTTATTGTTGCCTTCCTATTATCTTGAATCAGTCTGGCCATTCTCCTCTGACCTCCTTCGTTAATGGGGTGTTTTCACCCACAGAACTGCCACTTTCTGGATGTGTTTTCAGAATGGTCTCGGAATGAGGAAGTGCTGGCTGAAGACTTAAAAGAGGAATATTTTCAGTTTTCATAGTGTTGTCACTTTGCAATTTCTTGCCACATCCAGCTGTGGTGGCAGAGTCCTTCGGGATATTTAAGGGTAAGACATAACAAATTTCTAACCAGTAAGGAAATCAGATTTTTTAACATAGAAAACCTATAGCACAATATAGGCCCTTCGGCCCCTCAAAGCTGTGCCGAACATGTCCCTACCTTAGAACTATCTAGGCTTTACCCATAGCCCTTTATTTTTCCAAGCTCCATGTCTCCATCCAGGAGTCTCTTAAGACTCTACCATTTCTGCCTCCACCACCACAGCCGGCAGCCCATTCCATGCACTCACTACTCTCTGCATGAAAAATTTACCCCTGACATCTCCTCTGTACCTACTTCCAGCACCTTAAAACTGTGCCCTCTTGCGCTAGCCATTTCAGCCCTGGGGAAAAGCCTCTGATTATCCACACGATCAATGCCTCTCATTATCTTGTGCACATCTATCAGGTCACCTCTCATCCTCCATCACTCCAAGGAGAAAAGGCCTTATTTTTCAAAGAAAGAGATAAAGAATAGCTTTATTTGTCATTTGTACATGAAACATATGGAAAAATCCACCTTTTGCATCAAATCAAATCAGCGAGGAAAGTGCTGGGTAGCCCACAAGAGCTGCCACACTTCTGGTACCAACATAACATAGTCACAAGAAATCAAAGGATATAGGAAAAGGGCATGAGTCTGGACCTGATGAGTGTGGATCAACACAATCTTTTGATTTTAGAAGGGCCTCCAAGGGTTAATAACCACCTTCTGGGCCTGTTACTTTTGTCTGGTGTTTTATTTGAAGTATGAGAGGCCTAAGTAGAGTAAGTGGATTTTCACATCATTCTCTGTAAACTTTAGATACAGCTGTGTGTGAAAATCCCTGGAGATCAGCAGTTTCTGAGATACTCAAACCACCCCATCTGGCACCAACAATGATTCAATGGTCTGTTACATATCTCATGGGTATCTTGTGACTGTCTTATGACCATGATGTAATTGAGTATCTGATGAGCATGATGTAATGGTCTTGTGGAGATCACATGATGCAATTTTCCCGCCGATGTGAGGTCACGTGATGACATGTTCTCTCCAGGTATATAAAGGGAGACCCCTGGTGTGACACAGTTAGTTTTTCCAGTTGAGTTTTTCAATTTAGTTCATTATTTATTTCATCAGATACTCCATTACGCTGCATATTCGTCTTATGACGCAGTTTCGTTTTAAAGTGGAGTTTTACTTTCTATTGTAAGTAGTATCGGAGAGTGAAGACTTTACTAAAGTACAGGAACTCGTAGGGTCGAGTAAAGCTGATGTTGTTTGGTGGTATTGGAGAGGATCAACCTTTATTGAATCTTCGTTCAAGAAAAAGTGACCTGCAAATGAGATATCCTCTGCTAAAGCAGGAAGGATTACACAGTGTCTATTCTCCAGAGGAAAAGGTCAGTTCCCTTAAACCGTTTTATTTCTGTCACCATGAATCCTGTGGACAAGGCAGGTTCCAGCCGGGATCAGCAGTAACGTCACTTCTTCGAGGAATTCTTTACTTCAGAAAAGTCTCTCCTAATTGACTGTATAAATCTCTTGGACTTTTGAATTAACCATTCTAAGAACTGTGTTCAAATTTACCACTGTAAGAACTGTTTTTGCATTCACCCTTTTAAGAACTGTTCCAGAGTTGCCATATAGCAGTTAACTTCCTGTTAAATTAGTTGTTGAATATTTTTCACTATTGTTGAATAAAGTTTAATAAATGCTTGTTTGTTTTTGTAAAACCTGACTCAATTGATATTTTCATTGTTTCTGGTCACGTAACAGGTCAAAATCAGTTAGATCACATTTCTTCCTCATTCTGATGTTTGGTCTGAACAACAACTGAACCACGTGACCACGTTGACATGCCCTTATGTTGCAGCCATAATTGAGTGAGTTGCTGCTGATTAGATTGGCTATTTAGATATTTGCGTTAACACGCCCATATACAGGTGCACCTAATAAAGTGGTCACTGGGTGGATTTTAAAATAGAGCTTCCCATTCTTCTGAATATCAGTAAACAGAGAGCCCAGTTGTTTAAGCTTTCTTTATAAGACAATCCTTCGATTGCTAGAATGATTCTAATGAGTTTTCCATGAGTCACTTCCAGTGAAATAATATGCTTCCTTAATTAGGAGGGAGCCAAAATAGTTCACATTACTTGATGTTGACTTTTTTTTCACTGAAAGCAGACTCCCCCCTTCCCCACGCACATACCTCTCCCTTACCTACCTTTTACAGTTACATCAAAATTCCCTTACCTTTATATTCTTGGCTCCTCGAAAGAAGGGCCAACATCCCATTATCTTCCCTGGAACCTGCTGTCCTGGCTGCCTTTTTTTGGTGTTACACATAAAAGCTCACTGAAACGTCCTTCAGCAACTTCTGTCGACTTAAACACAGCTCTCTCACTTCGCTCTTCCAAAATGAATAAATTCATATTTTCCCACGTTACACTTGATACATCAATGTTATACTCCCGACTGATCTTATAATTATCCCCACTTAAACTAGACCATAAGACCATAAGGCACTGGAGCAAAATTAAGCCATTCAGTCCATTGACTGTCCTCTGGCATTCTATCATGGCTGATTTATTATCCTCTCAACTCTATTCTGCCTTCTCCCCCTAAGCCCTTCCTAATCAAAAACCTATCAACCTCGGCTTGACCTTGGCAAACTTCAATAGAGGTGTGGTGGAAAATGTGCAGACTGGCTGCGTTACAGCCTGGTATGGAAACATCATGCCTTAGAGTGGAAAGTCCTACAAAAGGTAATAGTTTCAACCCAGTACATCGCAGGTAAAACCCTCCCAACCACCAAGCACATCTACATGAAATGTTTCCGTGGAAAAGCAGCATCCATCATCAAAGATTCTCACCACCCAGGCCATGGTCTTTTCCTGCTGGGGCTACCAGGTAGGACTCGCACTACCAGGTTCAAGAACGTTTACTACCCCTCAACCATCAGGCTTTTGAACAAAAGGGGATAACTACATTCATTCTACTTCTGGTGTTCTCACTTTAAGGACTCTACCTTGTTATTTCATGTTCGTTATTTGTTGCTATTTACTCATATTTGTATTTGTATAGTTTGTTGTTCATTGATCCTTTTTACAGTTACTGTTCTAAAAATTTGCCAAGTATGCCCACAGAGAAACAATCTCCGGGTTGTACGTGGTGACATGTATGTACTCTGATACTAAAATTTTTTTTGAACTTTGAACTTTAAATACACCCAATGACTTGGCCTCCACAGCCGTCTGTGACAATAAATTCCACAGATGCACCACCCTCTGGCTGAAGAAATTCCACCTCAACTCTGTCCTAAAGAAATGGCCTTTTATTCTGAGGCTGTGCCCTGTGGTCCTAGACTATCCTATTATTGGAAACATCCTCTCCACAGACTGCTTGTATCTTCTACACAAATTTCCATCAGCCACGTATCTGCCTGCCACACACTTGCTTCATTCTTCCATGTCATATACTGTAAATGCGTGTGGTGCAGCGCTGATCCCTGCATTCACGGGTCTTGGCTTCCCATTTTCTGCTTCCTACCGGTAGCCAATCCCCTGTCAAACCCGTGCCATTTACTTGTACATTAGCTGTTAATGAGGCTTCTTGTTTAAAGTAGGAATTTACTCTACAAAAATTCTCTAGAGATGGTGATTGTTCTTACCCCCTGTCCATAATTATTCAATATCAGTGGGATTTTTCAATAATTCTAGTAAAGACTGATTCAATGTCATTTTTTTATTCTTAATAACCATTGCCCTGGCCCCACGATCACAGGGGCCAGTGCACAGTTACAACTCTCTCCCCCTCTTTATATATCTGAAGAAAGTCATATTGTCAATTCTTGTACTTATTGGTAGTCTACCCTTAAATAGTTATTGTACCTCGCTTTTGAATTATTGTCCTCTTTGTTAGCTTTTTAATTTGTCTCAGTCTTTGGATATCTTCCCCTTTCAACTCAGCACTCCCTTCACTTCACTGGTTAATTCCTTCCTTAGAATTGTACTGGGACATTCATTGCAGACTGTTATGAATTGTGTCCTTAAATGTCTGACACTGTTTCCCTACAGATTTTCCTGATCTAGTCTATCATTCAATTCAACCTTAGTCAGTTTTGTCCTCATTCAAATTCAAGTTCCAGTTCCAGTTTGTTATCATTCATCCATTCACGTGTATGCTGCCAAATAAAATAACATCCCTCCAGACCAAGGTGTACAGCACAGTACTTATAACTCACACACAACACATAAAGTAATATAATCACTAATCAATTAACAAATAATGAAAAACATTTATATATATAATTAAAGATGCTTTTTAAGGTTGTCAAAGCTGGAGGAATAGTGGGGATAAGCTCTTACTACCTATTAAAAGCTCCCAATGGCATGCATCTCAAATAGCCTCTGACAGTTGAGTGAACTTGGCCTTTTCTCCTTGGAGTGACAGAGAATGAGAGGTGACCTGATAGAGGCGTGCAAGGTGATGAGAGGCATTGATCGTGTGGATACTCAGAGGCTTTTTCCCAGGGCTGAAATGGCTAACACGAGAGGGCACGGTTTTAAGATGCTTGAAAGTAGGGACAGAGGGGATGTCAGGGGTAAGGTTTTTACGCAGAGAGTGGAATGGGCTGTGGTAGAGGCGGATACAGTAGGGTCTTTTAGAGACTCCTGGACAGGTACATGGAGTTTAGAAAAATAGAGGTCTATGGGTAACCCTAGGTAATTTCTAAAGTAAGTACAAGTTCGGCACAGCATTGTGGGCCGAAGGGCCTGTATTATGCTGTAGGTGTTCTATGTTTCTGTTTCTATGACAACCAGTTCCAGCTCTTGGCCTTCATGTGTGGCTTTGCTACTAAGCTTGGGGGAACCATTTCTATTGACAGGAGAAGGGGCAAAGGTAGGTTACAGGTACCTGAGAACCAATTGCTTCGGGCAGATGGGGCTCGTGAGCCGTGGCTGGCAGCTCACCTGGGAGAAGGAGAACTCTGATCTCAAACCTCCGCTGCCTTGCAGCTGTACCCACTCACGGAAAAGGCTTTGGGAGTAAACCCCAAGGAGAATTCTGGAGCTGGAACCTCTAAGGCAGTCCTGAGTTGAGTTCAGTGCTGACTGGTAAATCCTGCAATGCTGCTAGTGCCAAAATTTATCCGTCTCTGCCGTTCCTTTGGATTCATCAGCTGCCTGGAGAAGGGAAGCCTGTTACACGGTGACAGCTTTTTCTCCACATCATGTTGCCCTGGCTTGCCTAGACATCCATGGACAACCCTGGTCAATGGAGGGTCTACTATATAAACTAATAAAATATATTTGAATCTAGCTGTCTTTATATATGTTGAACATAGTTGCGTCTGAACCAACTTTCTCCGTCTCTCAAGTGAATACAAAATACCACTATATTATCATCTTAAGTTTTCAGGGAACTTTTAATCTGAAGTCATTTATTAAACTAGCCTCATTGCCCATTACCCTTCTCAAACATCAGGGAACATCCGGGATGGTCCCTAACTCCTCAGTCCCATTTACTCTAAAGAAAAGCAGACCCATCCTCGGGAAACAAGTTGTTGGTGGGAAGCTGTAGGATTTCAACCCAGCAATGAGTGCAAAGCCAATAAGTTCCAGCCCAGGATGGAGAATGACTTGGAAAATAATCCTGTTGGCGTTAGGATTCTTGTAAGAATTATTCATCATATCTGCACCAAAACATATATTGAAGTGTGTTGTTTGTGTAAGCAACCTACAGGCCCATGGTTGTGCTGGGGGCAGCCCACAACTGTCGCCACACATCCTCGTGCCAACATAGCATGGCCACCACATTCATTAGAACAACAGGAGCAGCAGCAACCACAAGAAAACAACAGCAAAACAAGCCCATTTCCCTTCCCTCCCACCCACTCTCACACACCTACAGGCCTGTAACTGGGCCTCCAGTCCTTGCCCCATTTCTCAGACTCACAGACATTGGGCCTCCAACTTCAGACATCGCCCGAGGATGTGCCAATCACCAGTTTGACCTTTGGGCCTAGACCTCAGGACTCACTGACTATGGATTTGACCTATGGGCCTAGACCTCATGACTCACTGACTATGCATTTGACCTTTGGGCCTAGACCTCAGGACTCACTGACTATGGATTTGACCTTTGGGCCTAGACCTCGGGACTCGCTGACTATGGATTTGACCTTTGGGCCTAGACCTCAGGACTTACTGACTATGGATTTGACCTTTGGGCCTAGAGCTGAGAACTCGCCAATCCTGGATTTGAAATTCACCCAAGGCCTTTATATGAAGAGCGTGTGATTGCTCTGTGTTAGTACTCGCTGGAGTTTAGAAAAGTAAGGGGAATCTCATAGAAACATGTTAGAAATTGAAATGCCTATATAGATGTGGTGAATATGTGTCCTATAGTTGGGAAGTCTACGACCAGGAGGCACAGACTCAGAATAGGACGTATCTTTAGAGCAGAGATGAGAAGGAATTTCTTTAACCAGAAGGTGGTGAATCTGGTAAGTTCATAGTCACATAATTCATTGCTGTGGAGGCCAAGTCGCTGGGTATATTTAAAGTAAAGAATGATTAGTAAGGATGTCAAACATTACAGACAGAAGGCGGGAGAATGAGGTTGAGAAGGATAATAAATCAGCCATGATGGGATGGGATAGGTTTGATGGGCTGAATGTCCGACTGCTGCTCCTACATCTTATGGTTTCCTGCTCTCAGGCTTTGACCTGCATTTGGAATGTGTTCACTGTTTTTGTTCTTCTTGGTTGCATAGCTGGGATGCACCATCTAGGCTTGCAAATGTAATATATTTTGGAGATTGTACACAGGGAAGCCACCGTGGGACAGTTGTGAAGGAAGTAAATGTTTACAGTGGTGCATAGGATCCCATTCAGGGAGCCTGCCCTGTTCTGGATGGCTTCAGGGATCTTGAGTGCTGTTGGAACTGGTTTCATCCATCCAGTTGGAAACCACTCCATCACATTCTTATCAATGCCCTGTAGCGGATATCCTTTGGGAGGTTCAGATGGGCTATTTGCTGCAGGTATCCAGTCTCTGGCCTGTTGCAGTCGGCGCAGTATTATCTATATGCAAACTTGTGTTTAGTTCCGCCTGCCTTATTACATGGAGGGTGTGGAAGCTTTTCAGAGGATGTAGATGAGACGTACCCAAGTGCTGACTGGATCACAGAGCATGTCTTATGAGGATAGGTTGAGTGAGCTAGGACTTTTTGAAACAAAGGAGGATGAAAAGTGATGTGATAAAGGTGTACAAGGTGATAAGAGGCACAGATCGAGTGGATAAGCAGAGACTTTTTCCCAGGGCTGAAACGTCCATCACAAGGAGACATTATTTTAAGGTGATTGGAGGAAAATTAGGGAGGATGTCAGAGAAGGTTTTTTTTACACAAAGCGTGGTGCGTGCGTGAAACGCCCCGCCGGGATGGTGCTAAAGGCAGATCATTAGGGGCATTTAGTAAACTCTTAGATAGGCACATTGATGATAGAAAAAAATGGGGGGCTGTGCGGGAGGGAGGAATTAAATTGATCTTAGAGTTGGTTAAAAGGTTGGTTTAACATTTTGGGTTGAAGGGTCTGTACTAAGCTGTAGTGTTCTACGTTATATCTGATTGGTCTGACTAATACCTTTTTTTTGTACTTTATTGAAAAAACACATATCTACAAACAAGCATCGACTATCAGTCCACAGTTCACTGCACAATAGTAAATACCTATATTAACAATACCAGGGGTTGAAGAGAGCAGGAGCAAGAGAAAGAAGAAACAAAGAGCACAAATTTACAATTTCATACAAACACAAACATACACATGACCTACATACTTTACATCACCCTTCAATGTAGATTTACAACTATTTTAAATAAAATCACAGCCCTCAGCAAAATAAACTCAAGTTCCACATTTTACCAGGCCCCTGTATGGGCCTTTCACTGTGCCAGGTAAACTATAACAGAGTTCCATCTTTCCAAGTAAGAGTCCATTTTCAGTTGTAAACTTGCAGTAATATTTTCCGTACAGTTCACTTCTTTCAGTCTCTGTATCCCTTGTTCCGAAGTGGGTGGGAGAGATTTAAGCCAGTTGACAGTTATCATTTTATGAGCAATCAGAATCAAAACTCTTAACATGTATAGTTTATTCTTCTCTAATGCAGATTGTGGGAGGTTGCCTAAAATTAAATGACTATGTTCAAAGGGTATACTTGTATCTAAAATCCTTATTTCCTCAGTGACCTTGCACCAAACTTCCCTTAATTTGGGATAGTCCCAGAATATATGTGCAAAATCTCCCACTAGACCACATCCTCTCCAGCAAAGTCTGCTGTTTTTTTTTCTACGTATAATGATATTACTAATGGGGTTTTAAAGTACCTCATCCTTATTTTCCAAGAAAATTCCCTCCAGTTGTGATTATTCAAGCATTTATGCCATGACTCCCAAAATCTCTCCCACTCTTCCTCTTCTATTGTGGTATTTCTCCAAGTCCCACTTATGTTTGACATCTAATGTGTTATCCATTGTATCCAGGTGTATTTTTTTTACATAGATAAGATACAATTTTCTGGGGTTGCGTCCTACCCCTGATGATCTCTATCCAAAAATTTTCCGTGTTATTTGGCTGTATTTTAAGATTGTTCCATTCTTTGTGTGATGTAAGGTAGTGTTGAATTTGGAGGAATCTATAAAAGACATTTGATACAAGGTCAGATTCAGTTTGGAGTTGGGGGAAAGATTTGAGCGCCCCACCATCAAACATTTGGTCCACAAGAACCAGACCTTTTTGTTCCCACCTGTTAAAACTATAATCCAGTCTTGCTGGAATAAAATCTGAATTGAATGCAATTCTGGTTGCTCTTGATATAGTCCTTGGAAGATCTAATTTTTTCCTAATTCTATACCATACTTTCAATATATAGTTAACCTATTCATTCTGAGTCTCAACTTTCTTCTACACGTTTGGATTTAAAAAGGGAAGAGCTGCTAAAGGTAACTCACCAATTGAATTCTGCTCTATGTGAACCCATCTTGAATGTACGACACACTTGCTCTTAACTGGGCAGCCTAATAATAGGTCTTTAAATGAGGTAAAGCTAAACCGCCCTGTTTTTTTTTTATTTGAGTATAACACTTTTAGTCTCACCCTGGGCCTCTTTTTCTGCCATATAAACCTACTGATGAGTCTATCCAACATTTTAAAAGTAGATATAGGAACTATCATGGGTAGAGCACTGAAAAGAAAAAGAAACCTGGGCAAAATATTCATCCTGATCACTTCTACTCTACCTATCAGTGATAAAGGAAGCATCTCCTAATGTTCAAGATCTCTCCTCACTTGATTAGTAAGTTTAACATAATCGGCTGCAAAGAGCTGGGAGGAACTATGAGATAAACTAACCCCCAAATATCTCAGGCCCTGTTTTGGCCAACGGAAAGTCACTTCATCATCCAGCTGGCTTGGCCAGGACCCTGTAATCATCATAGCTTCAGATTTCGCTTCGTTAACTTTGTATCCAGAGACCTCTCCAGAGCTTCTCAAGCATTGCAAAGCCGGGTACTGATGAAAGAGGGTTCTTTATGAAGAGAAGAATGTCTGACGAATATCTTTGTCAGTATAAATCACTAAGATGGAGAATTGGCGTTGGGCTGCAATTCCGCGTTTGTCTCCTTTTAACCAAGGGTATAACATCATAGGATTAACAAGGTACAGCACGGTAGTGTAGCGGTTAATTGAATGCTCATTAGGGTTGACCCGGGTTTATGTCACGCCGCTGTCTGTAAGGTGTTTTGTACGTTCTTCCCGTGGCCGCGCGGGTTCCCTCCCACATGACAAAAACGTACGGGTTAGGGTTAGCGAGTTGTGGGCTTGTTATGTTAGCGCCGGAAACGTGGTACATCTTCGTCTTGACGCAAACCATTCATTTCACTGTACGCTTCAATGTACATGTGACAAATAAAGTTTATCTAACCTTACTCCTTCAATGCAGATAAACGGTCCCTGCGTAAAACCCACTCTGTTCATTTCCCTCTCTGGGCGCTGCTCGACACGCGGAGTTCCACCGGTAGTTTTTTGACCCTTCAGTAGTTGCATAGACACCTGAAGAGCAGACTATCTGTTGGATGGAAGTGAACAACAACTCTGATAGAGGCAGATGCCAAGTTTTTAAGCTCACCAGTGGGAGGTGGTGCTTTAACTCTGCTGGCCCACCACCTCGAGGGAGTGTTGGTCATAAGCGGGCCAAAACTCCTGAAGACAGGTGGCAGATCAACTGGTGATCCCACTGGTGATAGCACAGGACAGTAACATCTTAGTCCACGTGTATTTTGTAACTCTGAAGTTTTATTTTATTATTCAGAACTCTTCTTTTCATTATTATGCATTGCATTGCACTGCTGCCGCAAAGACAACAATATATCCGGGAGATATTAAGTCTGATTCCGATTAAGATTAGAGGTAACTTGCAGGCTGAGAAATCCGTTTCTCCCCTCCGGTAAACCGCTCGATGCGTCTGTTTCGGTCATATTGTGACTCGTTCAATCGCTGATCAAGCGCTCCCCCATGCGGATGTCGTGAGAGGTGCAATGCGCTGAGCGTCGCTATTTTTTTGGACATGAACTATTTTTAATTCATCAATTTGATTTGCAGAAGCGTATTTTTTTTGGCAGTACAACATGCTGGCATGAAATAACATAACAGCTCTTCTAGGGGCCATATATCAACATCTTAAATGACAATCATTGTTTTAACTGGTTAAGGAACAAATCAAGTTCTAGTTTAATTATCAACTATTAGTGAATACGGCCAAATCAAACAGCGTTGCACTTTTATCCTTAAATCACAAGGTAACTGTGTTCGCACAATCAAGGCTTCAAGTAGATTACATTTACATCATTCAATTTATGTTGGTTGACCGTCTAATCACCAATAACAGGAGGTCTGTGCTGGAAAGTTTTTAAAGCGGAAACCGCGTTGCACTGAGGTCGTATCACTCTCTCGATCTTGGAAGTCCAGGTTCAGTAGTACGAGTATTTGTCAAAAACTGGGGTCTTCCCCCGTTGCAATGAATGACCATGATTTTTCCGTGCCTTGTCACGCCCTTCGCTCCCCCCGAGGCGTTGTAGAACCACCTTCCCTTGGTGCCTCTCACCGCTGATCTCATCACCCAGTCTGCTGGAGCTGACCTCATTTGCTAGGACAGACATATTCCTAGCTCACCGGAGTATGAGGCCCGCCGGCTACCCTCAGCCGGTTTAGGCCGCCTGTCGAAGCGATGTACCGGGGTGCGGCCGCTATCGCATGCAAGCAGAACTTGAAGCCACAGGTGAGAGCTGAACGTCCGGTGGGTCCCAAAGGTGATTGAGCTGCCCCAGAATGGACCCGGCAAGCCCATTTAATCAGAGGTAGTCATTATGGGTTCAATGTCTACTCAGTGCTCAAATGGCAGAGGGGAAGAAACTGAAACCGTGTGTGTATCTTCAGACCTCTGTACATCCTCCTTGATGGTAGCATGTCTTGGATGGTGTGGTGAGAGAGGGGGTGAGGGAAAGATCTGGTTAGTGGTGGGATCTCATTGGAGGTGGTGGAAGTTACGGAGAATTATATGTTGGACCCGGAGGCTGGTGGGGTGGTGGGTGAGGACCAGGGGAACCCTATTCCTAGTGGGGTGGCGGGAGGATGGGATGAGAGCAGATGTGCGTGAAATGGGGGAGATGCGTTTGAGAGCAGAGTTGCTGGTGGAGGAAGGGAAGCCTCTTTCTTTAAAAAAGGAA
Organism: Mobula birostris; assembly: GCF_030028105.1. Lineage (NCBI taxonomy): Eukaryota > Metazoa > Chordata > Chondrichthyes > Myliobatiformes > Myliobatidae > Mobula > Mobula birostris. Next base: position 202,498,717 of record NC_092374.1, read on the forward strand.
GACATCTCCTTCGTTCTGGAATGAAAAGCCTCATCCTGAGGGCAGATGCGGCGGAGTCGGAGGAATTGCGAGAAGCAGATGGCATTTTTGCAAGAGACAGGGTGTTAACACCCCATCCCTTATTTATCTATTTAATATATTTATATATATATTTTTATTCCCCTTTTTTTCTCTCTTTTTTTCTCCCTCTGTCCCTCTCACTATAACTCCTTCCCTGCTCTCCCCCCTCCGAGGTCCCCTCCCCCCTTCTATTTCTCCCCAGGCTTTCCGTCCCATGATCCCCTCCCTTCTCCAGCTCTTAGATCCACCCCTCCCCTCCTGTCTTCTCCTATCATTTTGGATCTCCCCCTCTCCGTCCCACTTTCAAATCTCTTACTATCTCTTCTTTCAGTTAGTCCTGAGGAAGGGTCCCGGCTCGAAACTTCGACTGTACCTCTTTCTAGAGATGCTGCCTGGCCTGCTGCGTTCACTAGCATCTTGTGCGTGTGTTGCCTGAATATACGCAGTCCATCTGTTTATAATCTAATTTTTTCCCATGGTAATGGTACCGTCCTTTGCTTTCAAACATCCACCTGAAGAACAGGAGCTTTTTAACCAGTGATATTCTTGATGTAACCTTTTTGGATCAGAAATAGAGATTCTTTCTAATTGCTCACATTCCTGGTTTAACCATTCTTCTTTGGCTTTTTGAATTTTAACTTTTTTTAATCTAAGGACTTATATTCTATAGGATTTGTTTTCTTTCGTCTCCTTTCTTCCATTAGATTTTTGATTTCATCTGTCATCCATTTATTCTTTGTGCTTTTTTCCTTTTTCGGAATCACTGACTTTGCTGATTCTACCAAGGCATCCTTTAGAGAGCTAAACTTCATTTCTACATGATTGCTATCATTTTCAACAGATTCTATTTCTAGACTTTGAAATTATTCCTTATTTCAATTGTAAATTTTTGTTTTACGTTTTCTTCTTTAATTGCGAATAGTCAAGGGATTGTTCAGGTTTTTGCTTTTGTTTTTTAAGTTTTACTTTTACATGACATACTACTGGGTTATGGTCACTATTACAGTCTGCACCTGGATATGTTTTTCATTGAGTCACTGAGTTTCTAAATCTTTGGTTTATAGTAATAAAGTCAATTTGATTTCTAGTGTTATCACCTGGACTTTTCCAGCTCCACAAGAATCTTGGATGGTTTTTAAAGTAGGTATTCATAATGACCTGATTATTCATCTTGTACCATTCTACCCATTTCTCACCTCTTTCATTTCTTTCCCTGGTCCAAATTTTCCTATGGTATTTCCATCAGCACCTTGTCCTACTTCAGCATTTAGATCTCCCATGACAATAACAATATCTTGAGATTTGCATCCATTCTTTGCTTGTTCAAGCTCCTCATAGAATTTATCTATATCCTCGTTTGTTCCATCTGTTGTTGGTGCATATACCTGTATAATTGCTAAATCAAATGGTTGTCCTCTGAATCTAACAAGGAGTACTCTTTCTGATATTGCCCAATGTCCTAAAACACTTTTTTGCCATGTTTTCATCCATAAGAATTCCTACTCCATTAGTATGGGATGTTCCACGAGAATAAATGTGTGTTTTATTTCTATTCTGACATGTTCCAGCACCCGTCCAACGAACTTCGCTAATTCCCATGATGTTAATCTTTAGTCTTTCCATTTCATTTATCACATTGTCCAATCTTCCTGCTTGATATAGGGTTCTTACATTCCAAGTGGCAATAATTTTCTTTTGTGTTACTTGAATTTTATGAGCAGTTGCTTGATGACGGTCGGGGATCCCCTACTGCCCAGAATCAACCCTACCGAGCGAAGCATCTTCAGAATTGTCTTGAAGATCCTCTTGATCTGTTGTTGCGAGTCATTTTGTGAGTTTGACCATGGTTTTCTTAGCAAATAGATTCTAGGAAACCTTGTATCTAGCAACGGTGGTTTGCCATTGCCGACCGATGGGCGAACTAAAGAAATCGCCATTTCTTTTCCCAAATGTTATTCCGCCTGTACAATAGTCGTTGACATTTGAGGTCCTAGCTCATCCGCCTTCTCCGTCATAAGTTCAGTTACTGAACCTGCCAGATCTGCCGTTGGCCTTCGTATCCTGAGCAGGAACCCTTGTAGGGGGAAGAAACTGTTACATAGTCTGGTCGTGAGAGCCCGAATACTTCGGTGCCTTTTGCCAGATGGCAGGAATGAGAAGAGTTTGTATGAGGGGCGCATCCTTCATAATGCTGCTTGCTTTGCAAATGCAGCGTGTGGTGTAAATGTGGCGGGAAGAGAGACCCCGATGACCCCAGGACCCGCTGCCCGAGCGCTCACCTAATGCCCGGGTACTCCCTGATTTTCTGCTTCCTGAATGTCAAAACAGCGAGTCCGTGGCTCGAGGTGTCTGGGGATCAGAAGAGTGTGAGTTTCACCGAGACCCGGGGAATCTCTTTGACATCAGAAAAGGTTTACAGTCTGGCCATGTGTGCTGGAATCGGAGGGATTTGCATCGGGGAGACATTACTGGGAGGTGGAGGTGGCGGGGAGTCGGGTCTGGAGGCTGGGAGTCGCCGCAGTCTGTGCAGAGGAAGAGAGCGGTCGATCTGATACCCGAGACCGGAGACCGGATTTTCAACCATTGGGCGGGTTTGTAGCTCGTTTTATGTGTTCACCTCTTCTCCAGTCCCGTCTCCCTATCCGTCCCATCTGCGGGAGAGTGGGAGTTCATCTCAGTTACGGGTCCGGGACAGTTTCACTTCACTGGGAATAAATTCGCGGAGAAAAAAATACCCTTTCTTCTGGATTTGAGGTCGAAACAACTGTCTGAGAATCTGCTCCGCTTCCGCTCCGGTTCTCTAAATGGCTCGCGTCCCAGGACCGCGTTAGGGGCCGGGCACAGGGTCAGGTGTGCAACACCCACCCCCACCCGTGGACAACAGGTTTTAATCTTCAAATTCCACGTTGTAAACCCTTAATAGGGTTGCAGATAAAATCAATGTAAATATAAATGTGGAGAGAGTTAAATAAAATGTAATTCATATTCAGTCCGTTGGTCTAACAATTTTAACGTCTCCGCCAACAGGAACAGAAAAACCTGTGAAAATAATGAGTGAAACTATTGTCCTCCCCGGGTCCTAAAGGTCTCAGATGTGCAAGGCGCAGGTACTGTCCGGAAGAGGACGCTGGAAGAGAATGTTTTTGGGGTGGGGAGAAGATTATACATGGTTACGGGGGAGTGGGGTTAATGTCGAGAATGTGAGGCACAAGAAACTGCTGATTATATGAAAAAAAATTGCATTAATCCTTGAATTCTGAAAGTTGCTTTCAATCAGATGCACCTGTTCCTCAAAACGTTGTCTCGGCTACGTTACAAAAATCTCGGGAGCCAAACACAGGTATAAGAGGAGTAAGACAGGAAATTAATGCCAGACAACCATCCAATTCTTCAAATAGAATATTGGTTCAAGAAACTATATTAATAGAGCCATAGAAAAGTACAGCACAGAAACGGGACTTTCGACCCATCTAGTCCGCGCCGAGCCATTTAAACTGCCTACTCCTATCGACTTGCACCGGGAACATAGCCCTCCATACAATTCATGTACCTATCCAAACTTCTCTTAAACATTGACATCGAGCTTGCATATGCCATTGTGCTGGCAGCTTGTTCCACACTGTCACCAACCTCTGAGTGAAAACGTTTTCCCCTCATATTCCCCCTTAAGCTTTTCATCTTTTACCCTGAACCTATGGCTTGGAGATGCAACACAGAGCGTCACAGGAAGTCATTCCTACCTGTGGCCATCAAACTTTACAACTCCTCCCTTGGAGGGTCAGACACCCTGAGCCAATAGGCTGGTCCTGGACTTATTTCCTGACATAATTTACATATTACTATTAAACTATTTATGGTTTTATTACTATTTATTATTTATGGTGCAACCGTAATGAAAACTAATTTCTCCCGGGATCAATAAAGTATGACTATGACTCGTTGTAGACCCGCCCAACCTCAGTGAGAAAAAATATTTACCCTATCTATACCCCTCATGATTTTGCATACCTCAATCTTCTACATTGCAAGGAGTAAAGTGATATACTGTAGTTGATGATGGCTCGGTAGGCTGTAGTGCCTGTTTCAGTGCAATACCGTTCGAGAAACCTATTGCTCTTTGGCAGTGGATAGGAGTTACACAATGCAATACTGTACACTTACTTACCGCCTCTTACGCTGCTGGCCTTTAGATGGCAATAAAGGCCTTCATCTCTCTCCGTCCTCGGTCTTTTGGTCTTGGCGGTGCTCAGGACTTAGATTATGAGGACACGTAGCCCTCTTTTATTGTCATTTAGTAATGCATGCATTAAGAAATGATGCAATATTTCCTCCGGTGTGATATCACAAAAACACAGGACAAACCAAGACTGAAAAAACTGACAAAACCACATAATTATAACATATAGTTACAACAGTGCAACCATACCATAACTTGATGAAGAAGTCCATGAGCACAGTAAAGTTCAAAATTTCTCAAATGTCCCACATCTCACACAGACGGGAGAGGGAAGAAAAACTCTCCCTGCCATGCCGACCACAATCCGACTCTGAGTCATCCGAAAACTTCGAGCTCTGATCAGCTCTCCGACACAGCGTACTGAGCGCCATCTCTGTCCGAGCGATTCAACCTCTTTCTCAGTTGCCAAAAGCAGGCAAGGCCGGGGATTTTGAGGCCTACCCTCTGAAAGATTCCTGACCACACAGTAACGACAGCAGCGGATGGGTGTTTCAGAAATTTCTCCACTTGCTTCATCCCGTCAGTAGCTTCCTCTTGGTTTTCACTGCTGTCAGCCGTGCGACTCCCGGGTGGAGACTCAGGAATACCGTCGCACACAGATGCTGTTTCTGTAACAGTTTTGTTTGACCCACCCGGGTTGTTAGGCCTGAGCTGAACCCCCCCGAACCCAGAGGACCGGTGGACCACTCTTAGTCTGTCCTCTACCCTTTGACCTGTTTGGCATAGGTGAACCCACCAATAACCTAAGCATAAAGCCCTGACTCCAGCCAGCATAGCTCTCCGGGTCATTGAGGTATGCAAGCCTTCAAACCCGAGGAGAAGGTTGTGGTCCTCTTAGGGGATGCAGTACAGAGCTGCCGACCAGGGCGAACATCCGCAGTCGTCAGATCTTCAGATGCTTGTCCAGAGCCTTCTATGCTCAAACAATTCAAGTTCAGGCCTGCACGCTTGCAGAACACTGAACACTGCCAGGGACTCACATACACTACTCCCTCGGGTAGTGTGTTCTAGATTCTCCCCACTCTGAATGAGCACGATCCTTTTCATAACCCGTCGAAATTTCATGTCCCTTACCGTAAATATATCCTTTAATGTACCTAATGTAAGGGGACATGTTTGCCTCTTGCCACCCGATCAATCTCACTCTTTTATGTACTTAGATCATATGTTTTCTTATGGCCCTCACCCTCAGGGAACACAGGCTATACACATCTTAACAGTCCCTACATATATTACCCCATGCTCCTGTCACTCCACCAGAGATAGGGTTCCTCTTGTCCTCACCTACCACCCCACCAGCCTCTGCGTCCAGCACATAATCCTTCGGACCTTCCACCATCTCCAACGGGGTCCCTTCACCAAGCACATCTCCCCCCCCCACCCCCGCTTTCTGCTCTCTGTAGGGCTTGCTCCCTATGATTCCCTGGTCCATTTGTTCCTCCCCACCCTAACCCTCCTGGCATTTATCCTTGCAAGTGGAACTAGTGCTCTATCTCCTCCCTCATTACCATTCGGGGCCCCAGACAGTCCTTCCGGGTGAGACGACACCGCCAGTTAGTCTGTTGGGGTCATATGCTGTGTCCAGTGCTCCCGGTGCGGCCTCCTGTATGTCAGTGAGACCCGACGAGAATTGAGAAATGGTTTCACTAAGTGCCAGAGCTCCGTCCGCCAGAAGAAGTGGGATCTCCCAGTGGCCACCCATTTTAATTCCACTTCCCATTTCCATTCAGATATGTCAATCCATGTCCTCCATGATGAGGCCACACTCAGGTTGGAGGAACAACACCTTGTATTCCGTCTGGGTAGCCTCCAACCTGATGGCATGAACTTCCAGTAATGGCCCACTCTCTTCTCCTCCACCAATTCCCATCTCCTATTCCTTCTCTCACTTTATCTCCTTCCCTGCCCATCGCCTCCCTCTGGTGCTCCTCCCCCCTTCTCTTTCTTCCATGGCCTTCTGTTCTCTCCTATCAGATTGTCCCTTCTCCAGCCCTGCATCTCTTTCACCAATCAACTTCCCAGCTCTTTATTTCATCCCTACCCTTCCCCGTTTTACCTATCACCTTGTATTTCTCTCTCCCCTCCCCCACCTTTTGAATCTACTCATCTTTTTTTTCTCCAATCCTGCTGAAGGGTCTCGGCTTGAAATGTTGACAGTACTTTTTTCCATAGGTGCTGCCTGGCTTGCTGAGTTCCTCCAGCATTTTGTGTGTGTTGCATAGATATCTTGACTCTAACTGGGCTAACGTGAGCCCCTTAGGAAATCCTGGGGAAGGATTACCGGCTTGTAAAAAGTTCAAATATGCTTCGCAAAAGTCCCACGAATGAGAGCCTTTTCCCACCAGGGCCCTGACCGGAATCTTCGACTATATACTTCTCTCCATTGATACTGCCTGACCTGTTGTGTTCCTCGGGGGTGGGGGTGGGGGTGTCTGTCTCTGGATTTCGAGCATTTGCAGAATATCATGTGTTTATCATATAAAAAGAAGTTAAAGTCCAGTAGAGCGCCCATTCTTGGAATGGTCAGTGTTAGAGTGCAGATCCAACGCTTCAGTTCAAGAGGCCCAGCTGAGAGTGAGAGTAGCTGTTTAAAAAGGGCTTCCGTGAAAAGGCAGAGCTAAGAACAAGAAATGTTTTTATTTACTTCCCTGAAAATCCTTAGTCCTTGAATCAGGAGGTATTGAATTAGGATGGTGGAATGCTCGTACCATAAGATATGCACTTTTCTATGGAATGGGCACCTCAGCTGTACCTCCTGACAGACTGGGTCAAAGAATTGGATGTTGATGTACTTTGGGCCATCCAGGAGAGTGAAGACATCAAACTTGTACTGAAGTAGTGCTACCCAAGGTGCAGACTTCAGATCAGTGGATGACTACAAGGCGAAGTAAGTTCAAAGTTCAATGTAAATTTATTATCAAAAGACATAGTGATCATAATACCATTAGTTTCAAAGTAAACATGGAAAAAAGATAGATCTGGTCTGTGGGTTGATATTCTATATTGAAGACTGGCCAATTTTGTTGGTAGCAGAAAGGATCTGGCAAGTGTGGACTGGGATAGGTTGTTTTCTGGCAAAGGTGTATTTGATAAGTGGGAGGCCTTCAAAGTTAAATTTTGAGAGTACACGCCTTGTATGTGCATGCCAGAATAAAAGGTAAAAATAGCAGGTTTAGAGAACCATTGTTTTCAGGAGATATTGAGGCCCTGGTTAAGAAAAAATAAAACAGGAGTTGTATAGTAGGTATAGGCAGGTAGGAACAAATGAGGTACTTATGGGATACAAGAATTGCACGAGAATGCTTAAAAAGAAATCGGAAAGGCTAAAAGAAGGCATGAAGTTGCTCGTGCAGACAAAGGGAAGTGGAAGTCTGAGAGCATCTGCAAATATGTTAAGAGCAAAAGGATTTCAAGGGACAAAATTAGCCCTGGGGAAGATCAGAATGGTAATCCATGCATGCAGCCAAAGGAATTGGGGAGATCTCAGATACATCTGTATTTACTCAGGAGACAGACACAGAGTCTATGGAGATGAGGCAAAGCAGCAGAATGGTCACGGACCCTATGCAGAGGAGCAGGTGTTTGTTGTCTTGAGACAGATTAGGGTAAATGAATCTCTCCAGGGCCTGACAAGGTGTTCCTTCGGGCTCTGTGGGAGATAAGTGCAGAAACTTCTGGGGCCCTAACAGTGATATTAGATTAGATTATTTAAATCATCCTTGGTGACAGATGAGGTACCAGAGGATTGGAGGATAACCAATGTTGTTCCACTGTTTAAGAAAGACTTTGAACAGGAACCAGGAAATTGTAGGCTGGTGAGCCTGACATCAGTAGCGGCAAAGTAATTGGAGGGTATTGAAAAGGACTAGATACATGAGTATTTTGATAAACATAGACTGATTAGGAATAGTCAACATGGCTTTGTGCATGGTAAGTCCTCCCAAACCAATCTTGTAATGTTTTTCAAGGAAGATGAAGGGAAGGCAGTGGATGTTGTCTACCCATGGACAAGGCATTTGGCCATGTCCCACATGGGAGGTTAGTCTGTAAAGTTCAGTCACTCACCATTCAAGGCGAGGTAATAAATTGAATCTCCTTGACAGGAGACGTTAACTAGTGGAGTGCCGCAGGGACTGGTGCTGGGACTGTTGTTGTTTGTCATCTATATCAATGATCTGGATGATAATGTGGTTAACTGGATCAGCAAATTTGCAGTTGACACCAAGATTGAGGGTGTAGTGGACAGCAGGGAAGATTATCAGAACTTGCGGGCGAGATCTGGACCACCTGGGAAAATGGCAGATGGAATTTAATGCAGACAAATGTGAGGTGTTGCACTTTGGTAGGACAAACAACTGTAGGTCTTACCCAGTGAATGGTAGGACACTGAGGAGTGTTGAAGAACAAAGGGATCTGGGAATACAGGTCCATAATTCATTGAAAGTGGCTTCACAGGTAGAGAAGGTTGTAAAGAAACATTTTTCTACATTGGCCTTCATATATCAAAGAATTGAGTACAAGACATGGTGAAATTGTATGTGACGTTATTGAGGCCTAATTTGAGTGTTTGTGTGCAGTTTTGGTCGCCTACGTACAGAAAAGATGTAAGAGAGTACAGAGAGAATTAACAAGAATGCTGCCGGAACTGGAGAAACTGGGCTGTGAGGAAAGATTGAATAGGTTAGGATTTTATTCCTTGGAATGTAAAACGTTGAAGGGGATTTGATATAGGTATGTAAAATCATGAGAGGTACGGATAGGGTAAATGCAGCAGGCTTTTTCCATGAACATTCGGTGGGACTAAAGCCAGAGGTCATGGGTTAAGGGTGCACATAAAAAGTTTAAGGGGAACATGAGGGGTAACTTCTTCACTCAGAGGGTCACGAGGGGGGAAGCAGCACCAGAAGGAGATAAGGTGAGAGAGGGAAAAGGGGATGGGAAATGGAGGGGGGGGGGATTAGGGGGCATTACCGGAAGTTTGAGAAATCAATTTTCATGCTATCAGGTTGGAGGTTACCCAAACAGAATATAAGGTGTTGATTCTCCACCCTAAGTGTGGCCTCATCACAACAGTGGAGGAGGCCATGGATGGACTTAATGGAACAGGAATGGGAAGTGCAAGTGGAATTATAAATATCTGGTTTACATTAGATTGATTTAATAATCCAGTAATTGGTTTCTGCATATTTGCCATTTATGTTGGATGTTGTTTAATATCTGTTTTGTGTTGGTATTTCTACTGCACATGAACCTGCTCCCATCAACACCTCACATGCCCTTGACCTTTTCAAGGATTTCAAGTTTCCTGGCCCCCATCATCTTATTTTTACTGTGGATGTCCAGCCCCTATACACCTCCATCCCCCACCAGGAAGGCATCAAAGTTCTCCATTTCGTTCTGGACATCAGACCTATCCAGTTCCTCTCCACCATCACTCTCCTTCGCCTAACAGAACTTGTCCTCACTCAATAATTTGTAGGCAGGGTATGGACGGCCACTGTAATTATATATATATATATATATATATATATATATATATATATATATATATATATTCTTACATACTTCTGGAGGAAACTTGGTAAAAGAGGTCGGAAATATTTGTGAATAAAACTTCCCACAACATTGTAAAGTAATACATAAAAAATGTTGATCTTCCACTTAAACCACCTGCTTAATATTTGCAGACTTGGCAACGATGTCCTGGTATTCGCAGTTGCAGATGAAGTCTACGATCAACCCTTACTCTATGCTGTATGGAGAGAAATGTTTACTGCAATTAAGCAAGGTAAAACTTGTACAACTACCTTTGCTCTGCTGTATCAGTTAAGCCCAGCACCCCTACTGAGGTATGGGCCACCCACAACAGCTCGCCAGAGTCCTCGGTCCTGGCCAGTCTTTCAATTTGTCTCCAGGTGTCACTCTTCATCTTGGTTTCAGCTCCAAGGTCACATTGCCGGGTGTTCTTTGGTCGGTCTCCGCCATTTTTCCCGGATCTCCCACTTTAGCACCTGCCTGGTGATATAGATACTTGGCTTACTATCCTATCATATTCGTCCCCATGTTATTTTCCTTAATTCTTCTTCCGCTGTAAACAGGTGTGTTTTTTTGCCATAGATTGGTGTTGTTGGTTACTCCTGGCCAGCAGAGCAGAGGATTTTGTCTTCCCCGGATAGCTATCGATAAATGTCTGCACTATCCTGATGATTGTGTTTGTTGTCCTCCAAGTCTTTTCCCCCATACAGAAGAACCAACTTCACATTAGATTTGAACAGCTTGAACTTAGTGCTATAGTAGAGGTGCTTAATTACTATTTAGGTGCAAATGAGATTTTTAATAATTGGCTAGTGTTATTGGAATTTTATTCCATCTCCAAAAGCATCTGATGAAAAATAATCCCTTCTAAATATTCGGCTACAAAGGGATTATTTTGAATTCCCAACAGTACCTGAGGCTGGAGGGGTAGCAACTTTTCTCAACCAACCCCTGCCTCTGCGTGGCGCTGCCTGAAGCTCCCTTCTGTCGACGGGGCTAAATCTCTGCCTCTCCACCCACTCCAGACTCTGTCACCCTGGAGATGGAGCTCGAGGTGTCTTGAGGATCTTGAGAGTGTGAGACTGACTCGGACCCTGCAGTTTCTCCCAGACACAGGGAAAATATTAACCTACTGGACCTGCATGCTGGGATCAGAGGGGCATGCAACCGGGAGACATTACTGGGAGGTGGAAGTGGTGCAGAATAAAGGCTGGAGTTTGGGAGTCACCGCAGAAACTCGAGAGAATGGAAAGTGTCCTGATGGTCCCAGAGACTAGACTACCAGCAGACAGGGTGGCAGGTGTCATGTAAACATCAGCCCTCCATCCTGTCTCTCTCTTAGTCCTTTCCCTGGGAGGGTGGGAATTTAGCACGGTCACAAAACCAGGATGGTTTCATTTTACAGTGTGGATACCAAGCCCCATATCTACACCTTCACTGGGAATAAAATCACAGGGAAACTTGGCCCTTTCTTCTGCACTTGGGATGAAATTGAGGGATTGACAATCTGCTCCTGTTCTACTGTGGGACCTGTAAAAGAATGGATTCGCAGCACCGGTGTCAAATGTGGGGTTCAGGAGCAGTGGGATAGAAACATTGAAGCGTTGTATCAGTATCTCCAGTTGAACTGTCTTTTTGTGTGTTTTCCCCCGAGCTGTCAGTCTGTGGTTTTGTATTGCCATGTGCTCCTGTCCCTGTTTCTGCTCTACTCCGGCCCCTGTATTACTGAGTACTAACTCTCATCTGTTTCTCATTATTACCTGTTTTGCTGCCACCTGTGTCTCATTGTGCTCCACCTATCATCTGCCTCTCTGTTTATTGCTCAGTGTATCTCAGTCCTGTGTTTTCACCTGTTTATTGCCAGTGAATTTTCCTGAGCCTTTCCAGCATTCATATCTGAACTCTGTCCATCTGAATATCGACTCTGCCTGTTTCCCGATTCTGGGTTTTGGATTTCTCTGGATGCTTTTATCTCTGCCTGAACTCTGATGCTGACTTTGTTTGCACCTCGGGATTTGTTACTCAATTAATATCACTGTGTGCACAGTACTGGGTCAGCAACTGGATCCCCGCTCCAACGCCCTGACATGTTGAAACAAAAGCACTGAAAGGATTGTCAGTAAGACAAGTGTAAGCATCAGAACATTGAAATAAATGGCAGATTAAATTAATGTTATTGTTTAACTAATTACCAGTTTAAGGGAAATGAATGATTCAGTGAAATGATGAAAATAGACACTATCTTATTTACCATGGGACTCCGAGGATTCAGCAGCAGTCCTGGGCGATGAGTCTAGTCACAGCTGGACAGGGCGATAGTGCAGACGGGTTGGAAGTAACAGAAAATGCAACAAAAGAGAATTCTCCAGAAGGAATGGGGGAAAGGTTCAGCCCACATCAGACACCCATATTGGAATCTCCTGACTGAATTTCTGGGCTCTGTTCGATCAGTTGACACCAGCTGGGAATAGCTCTGGGACTCAGGTAGTGGGAACCAGTTCTAATCTGGGTATGTATCAGCCTGGATCTGGATTTGATCCAGCTTTAAATGTTTTCCTTCTGACTGCACCTGTCACCACTAGCAGAAGGGGCAGAGAGTGAAGCCTGGCCAAAAGCAGACACACCCACCCACATTCCTCGATAATCACTTCATGTTTTTAACATATTAACTATCGAGCATGATAAATCCATACTGCTCCAAACCATCACCCTATCTCTGAACACAATCACCTTGGTTTTCAAACACTGGAATTATGCACTTCCAGTATTAGGTACATCTGTACACTTGCTCGTTGATGCAAATTACTAATCAGCCGATCACATGGTAGCAACTCAATGCATAAATGTGTGCAGACCTGGTCGAGAAGCTCAGTTACTATTCGGATGAAACATTGGAATGAGGAAGAAATGTGATCTGACTAACTTTGGCTATGGAATGCCACCCTTCTGGCGCCAGAAGGGGAGGGTTAAGTATCTCAGAAATATTCTCTAGACTTTACACAGCATGGTGTGAAAAATAAAATAGAGACATCCAAAGAGGGGCATTTCTGTGGGCAGAAACAGTTTATGAGGTTATTTGTTATGAGGTTTAATGCCAACAGAGGCACAAACAGGGTTTGGAACGCAGCACACTGCAATGTTTGACAATCTCTTTCCGTGTTGCATAGCAACAATTGTTCAAGTTGCTAAGCATTTATAGGCAAATAATAAAGGCACAGCAAAGTTCATGCCTGCCAAAGGAGCCTCTTGAATGTAAATGAATTGGATACGAGCTTGACCAATATCAGTCTTTGTCAGAAACAGAAGTGTACAAAGGGATAAGGCTCGTGAAGGAATCTTATCTGCCTGATACCCATCTTCCTGAGGCCGATCATCTTGTACTTTTCAGTGAACTGGTTGCCAATGGCATGGAATTCAGACTCCTAGACCCCTAAATGCAGTCACTCTGCGTTCTGTCTGCGCATTACTGGACTCATTATGTACTTGGTCTGGAATGAGTTGTTAGAAAGGATTAAAAAAGCAAATTAACCATCAGAAAGGATATTTACTGAATTAAAGATTAAAGTTTTACTCTCAAATATTTGCTTGTTTACCATTAGTCAACCTGAGTTGGGTGAGGAATTCGAGATATGCTGTCAGGTTTTAAATAACACAGCATTGTAAAAGGAAGAAGGACGTTTTCAATCCACTAAGTGTTGAGAAATTGCTGATGTTTCGTGCAGTCCAAATTAAAATGGGGAGTATTATTTGGTATGAATTATAACATGTTAATTCAAACAAAGCAAATCTGAGCAATAATTTTTGTAGGGAGTGATTCCTCCCATACACAATGAAGATGCAGTGAAAAGTGGTTTAAGGAAGTCCCACAAGGTAAACTGGACAAATAAGGTGAAAAAGATGTTCTGTTGCCTTTCAAAACCATAATTGAAAGGTTATATTTGGGGGAAAAAAGTTCATCCCTCTTTCAACAAACCTTTCCCCTTTATATCATATGGGTTCAGTACTGTTAGGCACCAATGGGTTTCCGTGGGGCAGCGCAGTAGTAGAGCGGTTAGCCAAACACTTGACAGTGCCAACACTAAGATCGGGGTTCAGTTCCCACTGCTGCCTGTAAGGGGTTTGTACATTCTCCATGGTTGTGGGAGAGGAGCAGGAAGATGATCGGTGGATTTGACAAAGGGCTGAAAATGGAATCTGGTAGAAGAGAAAGCTGCAATCAAGGGAGGAGAACAGCAGAATGGACCGGTAGAGGGAGGGTAACCAGTGGGAGAACTGCATGGCTGATGGGCAGATGTGGGAGGGGATGAAAGCACAAAATGGGGGCAAGAGAGAGTGTTGGCAGAATTGGGTGGCTCAGAAGGAGAGGGACCAGGAACAGAGTTGGAGCGGTTTACTGGAATGTGGTGAAATCAACGTTCATGCCATCAGGTTGAGGCCACACAGGCAAATGTGAATGGCTGTCAAACATGCCCCCTCCCTCTTTCCTGAAGCTATGTTAAATCGTCTTCACTGCCTTTATGTATTTCTGCATGCCTGCTGGTGCTTCTAATAAAAATGTCCTCCTTGTAGTAGATTCCAATGCTCTCCCAATGACAGGTAGCTCGTAGCCATGTCATCCTTTATTCATGTATTTTTTTGCTGACCTTTTATTGGGACCTTTGAAAATACAGGGAGATTTTGTCACTTCCAAGACATCCACAAGACTTTGATAACTGGGGCTGCAGATAATTGTATCCATGGTGCTGTTTAGACTTTAGTCCAGGAACTTGCCTGGTGCATTTCCTCAAGTGATAGAAATTGAACTTACTCACCCCACAGCCACAATCCCATTCCAAATGTAATATTCCATAATTTTACCATCCAGCACCCAAGCAAACTAACCACAGAAAGTATATTTTTATCAGTGAACTTTCACCCTACACTGTTTTGCTTCTAAGCGTCAAGTGTTTCTGCCTTTTTGCAAGAGCCACTGCATGTGTAAACAAGTATGAAAGGAAATTGAAGAGAAATGTTGCTTGCAAGGACTTTAGATTTAGATCATGAAATAGAATTTCTGGAAGCTTAGGAGGCAGATTGCAGTTTTCAGGATCAATTGTTCTAGAATCTGACACAATCTGAGGACAGTTCTGTCATCTGAAAAAGGTAGTGTCAAGAGCCCTGTGGACCTGTATTTGTAAATCTTATGTAGAGTCGTTAAGCTTTTGTGCTTTCTGTTTAACCTTGCCAAGTTTATTTTGACTGGCACTGGTTTTTCCACATACTATGATTATTTAAAGCAGGCTCATGATCAGCACTAATTGCGGGGTCCTGGTGTTTCAAGAATGACTTGTCTCCAGGTGTCACTCAGTCCTATGAATAAACTTTTGTTTATGTCTCTACATGGGAGTTTGTCATTCCTCTGCACCTGGGTTCGGCCATTTGTCAGCTCAGGAAAAGTCCTCCCCATCACTGACCACATCGATAAGGATGCTCTTCATCAAGGACCCTCACCACCCGCCCTTCTCCCTGCTGCCATCAGGAAGGAAGCACAGGAGCCTTAGGTCCCACACTAACAGCTTTAGGAAAAGTTATTAGCCTTCAACCATCAGGCTCATGAACCCGAAT
Source organism: Mobula birostris (assembly GCF_030028105.1). NCBI lineage: Eukaryota > Metazoa > Chordata > Chondrichthyes > Myliobatiformes > Myliobatidae > Mobula > Mobula birostris. The sequence goes on from NC_092374.1 coordinate 202,514,153, forward strand.
AAATAAAATCACTCATGTAGTCCCCGGTAAGCCTCAGGCTCGTTCAACTCGCTTTCGTCCAGGGGGAGCAGCTTTCGGCCCCGCCAAACTGGGTAATCAAGTGTTGGTGGATGCTGTGTGATGTGCCCCACCCCGCCAAATAACAGACAATACACCAAATGCGATTAAATGATTACACTTTATAGATCTTTCTGGAACTATATATTTAATAGAGATAAACTATAAAAGGAAAATAAAAGGCGCCAAACTTATCAAAGTTCAGCCACTTCGTGCACAACTGTTGGAGCTCAATTAACGGAGTCTTCCTTCCACCATTCGATCCCCGCCGCCTGGGACCAACCACGGTGGTCAACTGGACGCTCCACACTAGTCTGTCTTCGTCTCCTCTCCTTGCCGAACACCCTGGGCTTGGGACTTCCACTCGGGGTCCGTCCTGTCAGCCAGCTCACAGCATCATGTCTTCTCGCTCTGTCCCCATTGTGCCTCCTCCCTCAATGCCCGCAAAAAACAATAGCTTACAAACACACAAGAAAGAATAACATCTATCCCAATTGGTTCGTTCTCTCTCTTGTCAATAATATAACCCAAACAAGCAGAGAGAGAGAGAGAACTCCTTACATCACAGTTATTATTGCAGAAAAGGCATTTTAATTATAACATAACAAAGAAGCCATTTTGTTAGCCTTCGCAGTAACATAAAAGAAGAAACCCCTTACACTCTTCCCCTGCCAAATAACATCATGTCCTCATGCCTTCTAAATAACTCGCCAACCCTTCCCGCAGACACAAACACCCAATCCAGGTACAAACGGTCACATGGCTCCCCAAACAGTAGACCTTACACCCTGTTCCACGGGCGTTATATAGGCCAACCTATCTGGGAGTTTCCTAATCCTCCGAGACCTCTGTAACCCCTCACCTAAACCCTTCAGGCTCGGACACTACTGGGGATACCTCGGGTCTGCTTGCCAAATCCTCTCTCAATCTCTCACTCATGCCCCCACTGCAACTCGGAGCCCCCTGTCCCGTGTCCAAGGCCCCGCTTCTTTTCCTTCAGGGTCCTGCCGTAACTCAGACTGCCCACAGCTAGCCCTCCCCACTACACCTGACTCAGTGGGAGAAGGGCCAAAAGTCTCTTCCTCAATCAAGGGGAAGTTAACGAAAGGCAGCATGTACCACACATCCAGAACATCATCCTTTGAATCTGTATTCTTCCTCATTTCCTCAATTGGTAGCTGCTGTTTGATTTTCTCCAAACTGAAGCACTTAGTCTGGGCTGCCTCTGCAGCCTCTTCAGCCTCCTGCAATCGAGACGTCAGCTTCTTCCTGAACTCCTCCAACTCTCGCCCCAGTCTCAGCAGTTCTGACCCACGCTTCATGTCCATCTCCATCTGGGACACAATTACACCACCAGCTTCTTCCAATCTGTTCAGGATCGATTTCTTGAGTTTCTGCTGATCCTTTAGAAGGTTGGTCATTGTTTCATCTCTCTGGATTAATTCATCAGTATATGACCGCAGTTTCGGATCGGAATTACGTTTCTCCGTCTCCACTTTGATGAGCGTGAACTCCAAGTCTTCAGTGGTTGTCCCAGGCTCCGGCACTTGCCTCATACCATCGTCCCCCAAGGCGAATCCAAACCCACATACGCCAAAACTCCAAACACCTCCACATCCCCCATGGTCTTCCCCCTGCCCCGCGGGAAGGTTGCAGGGGCTCCGGACAAGCCCTGTGGCATCTTTTTGGACCGGAAGAATGCTAAGGAACCTATAACGGCCGTCTTCTCCTTGTCGGCCTCACTCATCGGGATCTGGCAACATCCACTCCTCAGATCCAGCACATTAAACCACGTTGCACCATTCAGACAGACCGTCGCGTCTTCGGCCCTCAGGCCTGTATTCTGTTCAGTGATAATGCGCCTCTTCAGAGTCCGATAATCCACACACACACGCTGCCTCCGTCTTCCACGGCTACAGGGTCCAGTCGCCGCGACCTCTCTCTCACCGAGGTGTCTTCAGTGGTCAACTCCCCTCCCTCATGGTATTTCGGAGCGTCTACTAAGAGGGTCTCACCCTCAGATACTTCCCCCAGACCGTACCACAATCGGCTGTCGTTTAAATTCGGTACCGGCCCAAGGCTGCAACACACGTCCTCACAAGCAACTCGAAACACTGGGTGCACAGACAATGCCCCCATGAATTCCAGTTTCACTGAACAATAATTATCTTCTGGATAATCACTGGCACTGGTACCCCAAATCTCCAGTGCCCTTAATGTGGTCAAGGGTAAATGCTTCAGAAACCGGTTGTAAGACCAACGGTACAGCAACTTGACCTGCGCCCTGGTGTCGACGATGGCTTTAGCATACCTTCCATCTGTCCGTAATGACACACGGGGGCGTGGTCCCTCTAAGCCTTCAGAAATAAGGTCTGTTCCTTTCAGAAATTCCTTGGTACTTTGCTGGGAACGTGTTCCCCCACTGGGCCTCCACTAAGTTTCCCAACACCTCTCTGATCAGCTGAACAACTGAGGGAGAGGCTGATCCCCTTAACTGATCCCCCTGGCACTGCAAGCAATTTAGCTGCTCCCTTAGCCTGAGAAGATACACTGAAATCTTTTCCCCAATCTCCTGACACAGGTATGGAAAGCCCCCAAGTCTCGTACGCCTCCGCCCCTTCAGGGGTGGACAATATCCCAAGAGCCTGCCATAGCTGGAACATTTATTCGCAGACACTACCTCCGAATCAGACCACTCTTTCCTCTCTCTCTCCTAACAGTATGGACAGTATGGAGAGCCCATGGTCCCGCCTCACCTAGGGCACCAATAGACACCGGCAGTCCCACCACCAACCCGTCAGCGCTCGTCTGAACTCAAACAAAGACCTCTGGGGTACCAACAGCCACCCCACCCAACACGCCTGCAGTAATAACCAGCAATCCCACAGAGACACACATTACCAACTGCAATCCCACAGAGACACAGCAGCACTGATTTAAACAGGGCAATCACACAGCACTCCACTGAATCAAATCTCGGACGAAGCCCCCAAATGTAGCCCCCTGGTAAGCCTCAGGCTCGCTCAGCTCGCTTCCGTCTAAGGGGAGCAGCCTTACATCACAGTTGTTATTACAGAAAAGCCATTTTAATTACAACATAACAAAGAAACCATTTTGTTAGCCTTCACAGTAACATAAAAGAAGAAACCCCTTACACTCATGCCAACAGTGAAGTCCCACCTGATTCCACAAACTCAGGACTCACTTTCAAAGGAGGCTGCAACTCCTGTCCTCAATAGTAATTCTTGCTTTTTGATCTCATATTATTCTTTGCAACTTCTGCCACCTCCAACGGGATCCCACCACCATACACACCTTCCCCTCCCTCCACTTCCTGCTTTCCGCAGGGATGGCTCCCTACACGACTCCCTTGTCCATCCGTACCCCCTCACTGATCTCCCTCCTGGCACTTGTCCTTGCAAGCAGAACAAGTGCTACACCTGCCCCTACACCTCCTCCCTGACTACCATACAGAACCCCAAACAATCCTTCCAGGTGAGGTGACACTTCACCTGTGGGTCTGTTGGGGTCATATACTGTGTCAGGTGTTCCGGATGTGGTCTCCTGTATATCGGTGAGACCCGATTTAGATTGGGAGACCGCTTTGCCAAGCACTGTGCGTCATGAACCAGAAAAAGTGGCCACCTATTTTAATTCCATTTCTCCCATTCCGATATGTCCATCCATGGCCTCCTCCACTGCTGGGATAAGGTCACACTTAGACTGGAGGAACAACAACATATATTCTCATTGAAACCTTTTGAATATTGAAAGGCCTAGACAGAGTAGATATGGAAAGGTGTTTCCCATGGTGGGAGAGTCTAGGACAAGAGGGCACAGCCTCAGAATAGAGAGGCGCCCTTTCAAAACAAGGATACGGAGAAACTTCTTTAGCCAAAGGGTAGTGAATTTGTGGAATTTGTTGCCATGTGCAGCTGTAGAGGTCAGATCGTTGGGTGTCCTTAAGGCAGAGATTGATTTGGTCTTGATTGGACACAGCGTCAAAGGTTACAAGGAAAAGTCCAGGAACTAGAGTTGAGGAGGAGATAAAAATAAGTATCAGCCATGATTGAATGGTGGAGCAGACCTGATGGGCCTGATGGCCTAATTCTGCTCCTATAACCATATAACCATATACCAATTACAGCACAGAAACAGGCCATCTTGACCCTTCTAGACCATGCCGAACGCTTACTCTCACCTAGTCCCACCAACCTGCACTCAGCCCATAACCCTCCATTCCTTTCCTGTCCATATAGCTATCCAATTTAACTTTAAATGACAATATCGAAACTGCCTCAACCACTTCTGCTGGAAGCTCATTCCACACAGCTACGACCCTCTGAGTAAAGAAATTCCCCCTCATGTTACCCCTAAACTTTTGCCCTTTAACTCTCAACTCATGTCCTCTTGTTTGAATCTCCCCTACTCTCAATGGAAAAAGCCTATCCACGTCAACTCTATTAATCCCCCTCATAATTTTAAATACCTCTATCAAGTCCCCCCTCAACCTTTTACGCTCCAAAGAATAAAGACCCAACTTGTTCAACCTTTCTCTGTAACTTAGGTGCTGAAACCCAGGTAACATTCTAGTAAATCTTCTCTGTACTCTCTCTATTTTGTTGACATCTTTCCTATAATTCGGTGACCAGAACTGTACACAATACTCCAAATTTGGCCTTACCAATGCCTTGTACAATTTCAACATTACATCCCAACTCCTATACTCAATGCTTTAATTTATAAAGACCAGCAAACCAAAAGCTATGTCTTATGGTCTATTCCGCCTGGGTAGCCTCCAACTAGATGGCATGTACATTGATTTCTCAAACTTCCAGTTATGCCCCCACATCACCTTTTCCCTCTGTCACTTCCTTGCCTGCCCTTCACCTCCTTCTGGAGCTCCTCCCTATTTTTCTCTGTTCCATAGCCTTCGTTCCTCTTCTTTCAGACTCTCCCTTATCCATCCCAGTATCTCTTTCAGCAATCAACTTCCCAACTCTTTACTTCATCCCTCCCCTCCCCCACCTTCTAAATCTACTCCTCAGCGTTTTTTCTCCAGTCCTGCTGAAGGGACTGGCCCAAAACCGCGACTGTACTTCTTTCCACAGATGCTGCCTGGCCTGCTGAGTTCCTCCAGCATTTTGTGTGTGTTGCTCAGATTATTATGTCGCTTTTCTTTTTTATATTTCCACAACCTGTTGGCTTTTGCACATGTGCTGTTTATCTGTCTTTTGTGTAATTTTTCATTGATTTTATTGTGCTTCTTTGTAGTTATTGAGAATGCTCACAAGAAAATGAATGTGGCCTCTGGATTGCAGACTGTGTCATGAGCCAGTCCGAGGAAAACTGCAATGATTTGGCGTATGAATGCGTGGCTGAGGAATGGGTGCAGGGAACAGAATTTCAGATTTTTCAATCATTTGGATATTTTCTGAGAAAGGTATTACCCACTCAAAAAGGGTGGGTTGCACCTGAACCCGTCTTGAACAAATAACCTTGCGGGCAGGTTTGTTAAAGGTGATGGCAAGGGGTAGGAACCAAAGTGATTAGGCCAAAGATGAGGCAGTTGGTATAAATATATACAGAATCAGAATCAGGTTTATTATCACCGGCATGTGTCGTGAAATTTGTTAGCTTAGCAGCAGAAGTTCAATGCAATATATAATATAGAAGTAAAAACTAATAAATAAATAAGTAAATCAATTACACGTAAATTGAATAGATTAAAAATTGTGCAAGAAATAGAAATCATATATATTTAAAAAGTGAGGAAGGGTTCAATGTACATTTAGAAATCATATGGCAGAGGGGAAGAAGCTGTTCCTGAATCACTGAGTGTGTGCCTTCAGGCTTCTGTACCTCCTACCTGATGGTAACGGAGAGAAAAGGACATGCTCTGGGTGCTGGAGGTCCTTAATAATGGATGCTGTCTTTCTGAGACACTACTCCTTGAAGATTCCTGGGTACAGTGTAGGCTAGTACACAAGATGGAGCTGACTAAATTCACAACTCTCTGCAGCTTCTTTCGGTCTGGCGCAGTAGCCCCTCCACTCACCCCCCCAACCCGTGATGCAGCCCATCAGAATACATAGAAACATACATAGAAAATAGGTGCAGGAGTAGGCCATTCGGCCCTTCGAGCCTGCACCGCCATTTATTATGATCATGGCTGATCATCCAACTCAGAACCCCGCCCCAGCCTTCCCACCATACTCCCTGCCCCCCGTAGCCACAAGGGCCATATCTAACTCCCTCTTAAATATAGCCAATGAACTGGCCTCAACTGTTTCCTGTGGCAGAGAATTCAACAGATTCACCACTCTCTGTGTGAAGAAGTTTTTCCTAATCTCGGTCCTAAAAGGCTTCCCCTCTATCCTCAAACTGTGGCCCCTCGTTCTGGACTTCCCCAACATCGGGAACAATCTTCCTGCATCTAGCCTGTCCAATCCCTTTAGGATCTTATACGTTTCAATCAGATCCCCCCTCAATCTTCTAAATTCCAACGAGTACAAGCCCAGTTCATCCAGTCTTTCTTCATATGAAAGTCCTGCCATCCCAGGAATCAATCTGGTGAACCTTCTTTGTACTCCCTCTATGGCAAGGATGTCTTTCCTCAGATTAGGGGACCAAAACTGCACACAATACTCCAGGTGTGGTCTCACCAGGGCCTTGTACAACTGCAGTAGTACCTCCCTGCTCCTGTACTCGAATCCTCTCGCTATAAATGCCAGCATACCATTCGCCTTTTTCACCGCCTGCTGTACCTGCATGCTCACTTTCAATGACTGGTGTATAATGACACCGAGGTCTCGTTGCACCTCCCCTTTTCCTAATCGGCCACCATTCAGATAATAAACTGTTTTCCTATTCTTGCCACCAAAGTGGATAACTTCACATTTATCCACATTAAATTGCATCTGCCATGAATTTGCCCACTCACCCAACCTATCCAAGTCACCCTGCATCCTCTTAGCATCCTCCTCACAGCTAACACTGCCACCCAGCTTCGTGTCATCCGCAAACTTGGAGATGCTGCATTTAATTCCCTCATCCAAGTCATTAATATATATTGTAAACAACTGGGGTCCCAGCACTGAGCCTTGCGGTACCCCACTAGTCACCGCCTGCCATTCTGAAAAGGTCCCGTTTATTCCCACTCTTTGCTTCCTGTCTGCTAACCAACTCTCCACCCACACCAATACCTTACCCGCAATACCGTGTGCTTTAAGTTTGCACACTAATCTCCTGTGTGGGACCTTGTCAAAAGCCTTCTGAAAATCCAAATATACCACATCCACTGGTTCTCCCCTATCCACTCGACTAGTTACATCCTCAAAAAATTCTATGAGATTCGTCAGACATGATTTTCCTTTCACAAATCCATGCTGACTTTGTCCGATCATTTCACCGCTTTCCAAATGTGCTGTTATCACATCCTTGATAACTGACTCCAGCAGTTTCCCCACCACCGACGTTAGGCTAACCAGTCTATAATTCCCCGGTTTCTCTCTCCCTCCTTTTTTAAAAAGTGGAGTTACATTAGCCACCCTCCAATCCTCAGGAACTAGTCCAGAATCTTATGAGGTTTGAAAAATTATCACTAATGCATCCACTATTTCTTGGGCTACTTCCTTAAGCACCCTGGGATGCAGACCATCTGGCCCTGGGGATTTATCTGCCTTCAATCCCTTCAATTTACCTAACACCACTTCCCTAATAACATGTATTTCGCTCAGTTCCTCCATCTCACTGGACCCTCTGTCCCCTACTATTTCTGGAAGATTATTTATGTCCTCCTTAGTGAAGACAGAACCAAAGTAATTATTCAATTGGTCTGCCATGTCCTTGCTCCCCATAATCAATTCACCTGTTTCTGTCTGCAGGGGACCTACATTTGTCTTTACCAGTCTTTTCCTTTTCATATATCTATAAAAGCTTTTACAGTCCGTTTTTATGTTTCCTGCCAGTTTTCTCTCATAATCATTTTTCCCCTTCCTAATTAAGCCCTTTGTCCTCCTCTGCTGAACTCTGAATTTCTCCCAGTCCTCAGGTGATCCACTTTCTCTGGCTAATTTGTATGCTTCTTCTTTGGAATTGATACTATCCCTAATTTCTCTTGTCAGCCACGGGTGCACTACCTTCCTTGATTTATTCTTTTGCCAAACTGGGATGAACAATTGTTGTAGTTCATCCATGCAACCTTTAAATGCTTGCCATTGCATATCCACCGTCAATCCTTTAAGTGTCATTTGCCAGTCTATCTTAGCTAATTCACGTCGCATACCTTCAAAGTTACCCCTCTTTAAGTTCAGAACCTTTGTTTCTGAATTAACTATGTCACTCTCCATCTTAATGAAGAATTCCACCATATTATGGTCACTCTTACCCAAGGGGCCTCTCACGACAAGATCGCTAATTAACCCTTCCTCATTGCTCAAAACCCAGTCCAGAATAGCCTGCTCTCTAGTTGGTTCCTCGACATGTTGGTTCAAAAAACCATCCCGCATACATTCCAAGAAATCCTCTTCCTCAGCACCTTTACCAATTTGGTTCACCCAATCTACATGTAGATTGAAGTCACCCATTATAACTGCTGTTCCTTTATTGCACACATTTCTAATTTCCTGTTTAATACCATCTCCGACCTCACTACTACTGTTAGGTGGCCTGTACACAACTCCCACCAGCGTCTTCTGCCCCTTAGTGTTACGCAGCTCTACCCATATCGATTCCACATCTTCCCGGCTTATGTCCTTCCTTTCTATTGCGTTAATCTCTTCTTTAACCAGCAACGCCACCCCACCTCCCCTTCCTTCATGTCTATCCCTCCTGAATATTGAATATCCCCGAACGTTGAGCTCCCATCCCTGGTCACCCTGGAGCCATGTCTCTGTGATCCCAACTATATCATAATCATTAATAACAATCTGCACTTTCAATTCACCCACCTTATTACGAATGCTCCTTGCATTGATACACAAAGCCTTCAGGCGCTCTTTTACAACTCTCTTAGTCCTTTTACAATTATGTTGAAAAGTGGCCCTCTTTAATGCTTGCCCTGGATTTGTCGGCCTGCCACTTTTACTTTCTCCATAGTACTTTTTGTTTCTACCTTCACTTTACACCCCTCTGTCTCTCTGCACTGGTTCCCATCCCCCTGTAGTGAACTAACCTCCTCACGCCTAGCCTCTTTAATTTGATTCCCACCCCCCAACCATTCTAGTTTAAAGTCACCTCAGTAGCCCCCGCTAATCTCCCTGCCAGGATATTGGTCCCCCTAGGATTCAATTGCAACCCGTCCTTTTTGTACAGGTCACACCTGCGCCAAAAGAGGTCCCAATGATCCAAAAACTTGAATCCCTGCCCCCTGCTCCAATCCCTCAGCCACGCATTTATCCTCCACCTCATCTCATTCCTACTCTCACTGTCGCATGGCACAGGCAGTAATCCCGAGATTACTACCTTTGCGGTCCTTTTTCTCAACTCCCTTCCTAGCTCCCTATATTCTCCTTTCAGGACCTCATCCCTTTTCCTACCTATGTCATTGGTACCTATATGTACCACGACCTCTGGCTCCTCACCCTCCCACTTCAGGATATCTTGGACACGATCAGAAATATCCCGGACCCTGGCACCAGGGAGGCAAACTACTATCCGGGTCTCTGGACTGCGTCCACAGAATCGCCTATCTGACCCCCTTACTATCGAGTCCCCTATCACAACTGCCCTCCTCTTCCTTGCCCTACCCTTCTGAGCTACAGGGCTGGACTCTGTGCCAGAGGCACGGCCACTGTCGCTTCCCCCGGGTAAGCTGTCCCCCCCAACAGTACTCAAACAGGAGTACCTGTTGTTAAGGGGCACAGCCACCGGGGTACTCCCTATTACCTGACCTTTCCCCTTCCCCCTCCTAACTGTGACCCACTTGTCTGCCTCCCGTGGCCCCGGCGTGGCCACCTGCCTGCAACTCCTCTCTATCACCTCCTCACTCTCCCTGACCAGACGAAGGTCATCAAGCTGCAGCTCCAGTTCCGTAACGCGGTCCCTTAGGAGCTGCATCTCAATGCACTTGGCGCAAATGTAGACGTCCGGGAGGCTTGGAGACTCCAGGGCCTCCCACATCCGACACCGAGAACAGCAAACTGCCCTCACACTCATACTGCCCCTCTCCTCAAATAACAACAGAAAATGACTGCCAAACCTCCCTCGCCTCACCAGTTTCCGCCTAAGCCCGTTGAGTCGAAGCCCTTAAGTCTTCACTTTGCTCCCGGCTCACTCCACAGCCCGCAAACTACGCTGCCCGCTCTATGAGGCTCTGTTCCTTTTAAATCTGCCGTGCTGCACTGCCCGACGTCACACGCCTGCGCAGTCCCGCCTCTCAGAATGCCGTTGGAGAAAAGAAAATAACGAAAATTTCAAAAATGTCTTTCTCGGCACTCCCACTCAGACTCTTAGACTCCTTTTTCGAATCAAACCCGAAGCAGGATGTCTGCCCTTTTATGCTCTCCATGGTACATCTACAGAAGTTTTTGAATGTATTTGTTGACATACCAAATCTCTTCAAATTCCTAATGAAGTTTAGTTACTGTCTTGCCTTCTTTAAAACTGTATCGATGTGTTGCAACCAGTTAGGTCCTCAGAGATCTTGACACCCAGGAGCTTGAAACTGCTCACTCTCTCCACTTCTGATTCCTTTCAATTGATTGAAAGGGAACACTGGCAGAGTTGGTAGCAGAATAGCAGTGGCTGAAGTTTCTGCGGGAAATTTTGAAGCTGTAGGATAGATGCCTATTAAAGAAGAAAAAGTATTCTAAAGGAATGATGAGGCAGCCATGGCTGATAAGGAAAGTCAAAGTCAGCAGAAAAGGAAAAGAGAGGGTATATAGCATAGCAAAAATTAATGGAAAGTCAGAGAATTGTTTGGAACTCTTTGAGGAGATTACAAGACGGATAGTTAAAGGGGATGTAGTGGATGTTGCATAGTTAGACTTTCAGAGGGCCTTTGACAGTTGCCACACATGAGGTTGATTACCAAGTTAAGAGGCCATGGTATTACAGGAAAGTTACTAGCATGGTTTGAGCATTGGCTGATTGGTAGGAGGCAGCGAGTGGGAATAAAAGGATCCTTTTCTGGTTGGCTGTCAGTGACTAGTGGTGTTCCGCAGGGTTTGCTGTTGGGACCACTGCCTTTTATGCTGTATATAAATGATTCAGATGATGGAATAGATGCCTTTGTTGCCAAGTTTGCAGATGATATGAAGATTGGTGGAGGGGCAGGTAGTGTTGAGGAAACCAGTAGGATGCAGAAGGACTTAGACGGATTAGGAGAATGGGCAAGTAAGGAGCAAATGAAATACAATGTTGGAAAATGCATGGTCATGCACTTTGGCAGCAGAAATAAATGTGCAGGCTATTTTCTAAATGGGGAGAAAATCCAAAAATCTGAGATGCAAAGGGACTTGGGAGTCCTGGTGCAGAACACCTGAAATATTAACTTGTAGGTCGAGTCGGGTGGTGAGGAAGGCAAATGCCATGTTAGCATTCATTTCAAGAGGTCCAGGATACAAGATCAAGGATGTGATGCTGAGGCTTTATAAGGCACTGGTGAGACCTCACCTTGAATATTGTGAACAGTTTTGGGCCCCTCATCTTAGAAAAGATGTGCTGGCATTGGAGAGGGTCCAGAGGAGGTTCACAAGGATGATTCCAGGAATGAAAGGGTTATCATATGAGGAAAGCTTTAATGGTTCTGGGTCTGAACTCACTGGAATTCAGAAGGATGAAAGGGGAATCTCATTGAAACCTTTCAAATGTTGAAAGGCCTAGACAGAGTAGATGTGGAAAGGATGTTTTCTATGGTGGGAGAGTCTAGGACAAGAGGGCACGGCCTCAGGATAGAGGGGCGCCTTTCAAAACAGAGATGCAGAGAAATTTCCTCAGCCAAAGGGTGCAGAATTTGTGGAATTTGTTGCCACATGCAGCTGTGGAGGCCAGGCCTTTGGGTGTATTTAAGGCAGAGATTGATAGGTTCTTGATTGAACATGGCATCAAAAGTTACGGAGAGAAGGCAGGGAGCTGTGGTTGAGGAGGAGAGAAAAAAAAAGGATCAGCCATGATTTAATGGCAGAGCAGACTCAGTGGGCCAGATGGCCTAATTCTGCTCCTATGTCTTATGGCCTTATGTCTTAATTGTTAATCTTTTAAAAATGAACAGAAAGCAACCAAAAAGCTATAAGGAAGGAAACAAAGAAATATGAAGGTAAGCTAGCCAATAATATAAAGAATCTTTTTCCAGATATATAAAGAGTAAACGAGAGGTGAGAGTGGATATTGGATCGCTCAAAACTGATCCTAGATCAGTTGTAAATGGGGACAAAGAAATGACGGATGATTTTAATAAGCATTTTGCATCAGTTTACAATGTGGAAGACACTAGTAGCATGCCAGAAGTTCGAGAGTGTCAGAGCGCAGGTGAGGTTTTACTAAGGAGAAGATTCATGGAAAGCTGAAAGATTTGAAGGTAGATAACTCAGATGGACCAGAACCCAGGGTTCTGAAAGGGTTAACCGAAGAGATTGTGGAGACAGTAGTAATGATCTTCAAGAATCACTAGATTTTAGAATGGTTCCAGAGGACTGGAAAATTGCAGATGCTACTCCACTCTTTAAGTGGGGAGAGAAGTAGATGAAAGGAAATTTAGCCCAACTTCACTGGTTGGGAAGATGTTGAGGTCCATTATTAAGGATGGACTTAACTTGGAGAAACATGATAGAATATGTAAAAATCAGCATGGTTTCCTTAAGGGGAAAACTCGCCTGACAAATGCATTGGAATTCTTTGATGAAATAACAAGCAAGATCAAAAGTGACAGGTTGCACCTGAATCTGAAGGGGACCAATATTCTCATGGGCAGGTTTGTTAGAGCTTTTGGGGAGGGTTTAAACTAATTTGGTAGGGAGGTGGGAACTGGAGTGAAGGGACCCAGAATAAGATGATGGTAAAAAAGCAAAGGTAGTGTGCAGTCAGACTGTCAGATGACAGCACAAAATTGTAGCCAGCTGTATGAGTATCAGTGCGTTAGAGATGAAGAATCAAAGAGTAGCAAATAAAGTACTCAAGGTGTTATATCTCAATGCATGGAGTATAAGAAATAACGTGGATGATCTTGTTGCACTATTACAGATTGTCAAGCATGATGATGGGGCCATCACTGAATCGTGGCTGAAGGATGGTTGTAAGATCGTAAGACTGTAAGCCATAGGAGCAGAGTTAGGCCACTCAGCCCATCGAGTCTGCTCCATCATTCCACCATGACTGATCTTGGATCCCAATCAACCGATCAGGAAACGATCAACTTCCATCTTAAATCTACCTCTGGACTTGGCCTCCACTGCAGTTTGTGGTAGAGCTTTTCACAGGTTCAATGCTGTCTGGCTAAAAAAAAAAAGTCCTCCTTACCTCTATTCTAAAAGGTCACCCCTCAATTTTGAGGCTGTGCCCTCTACTTCTGGATACCCCCACCATAGGAAACATCCTCTCCATATCCACCCTATGTAGTCCTTTCAACATTCGGTAGGTTTCAATGAGAACCCTCCCTCCCCACCCTGCATTCTTCTAAATTTCAGTGAATACAGACCCAAAGCTGCCAGATGTTCCTCATATGTTAACCTTTTCATTCCTGGAACCATCCTCAGGAACCTCCTCTGCACTCTCTCCAATGACAACACATCATTTCTGAGATACGGGGCCCAAAACTGTCGACAATACTCCAACTGCGGCCTGACTATCAGAATTATCTCCTTCTTTTTATATTGTATTACCCTTGAAATAAATGCCAACATTGCATTTGCCGTCTTTACCACAGACTCAACCTGTAACTCTGGGAGTCTTGCATGAGGACTCCTAAGTCCCTCTGCACCTCTGAGGTTTGAACCTTATCCCCATTTAGATAATAGTCTGCACTATTATTCCTTTTACCAAAATGGATTATCATACTTTTCCCAACACTGTATTCCATCTGCCACATTTTTGCCCATTCTTCCGATTTGCCCGAGTCCGGCTGCAATCGCATTGTTTCTGCAGCACTACCTACCCCTCCACCTAACTTTGTATCATCCACAAACTTTGCCACAAAGCCATCAATTCCATTATCCAAAACTTTGAAAAACAATGTGAAAAATAGTGGTCCCAATATTGATCCCTGCGGAACACCACTAGTCACTGGCAGCCGACCTAAAAAGGTCCCTTTTATTCCCACTTGCTGCCTCCTTGCCTGCCAGCCATTCTTCTATCCTTGCCAGTATCTTTCCTTTAACACCAATGGTTTTTATCTTGCTAAGCAGCCTCATGTGCGGCACCTTATCAAATGCCTTCTGAAAATCCAAGTGAATGACATCCATCACCTTTCCCTTGTCCATCCTGCTTGTTACTTCCTCAAAGAACTCTAACAGATTTGTCAGGCAAGATTTCCCTTTACCGAACCAATGCTGACTTTGACTTATTATATCACTAGTCTCCAAGTACCCCAAAACCTTATCCTTAGTAACAGACTCCAGCACTTTCCCCATGACTAAGGTTAGGCTAACAAGCCTATAATTTTCTTTCTTTTGCCTTCCTCCCTTCTTAAAGAGTGGGGTGACATTTGTAGTTCGACCACAATGAAGCTGTAGTCTGATACAGGTGCAGCAAAATACCTTTGAAGCTGCCAGGTCCAGTCAATAATCTGAATCTGGTATCTCTCATTTTTAAATCAGATTGTGATCTTGGTAACCAGATAAACAGGTTATAACTCCATCAAAGATCACTGTGTGGGAATGTGTCAACAACCCTTCTCAGTTAATAAATAACAAGACTCCTTTTAACCTTGGCGCAGGCTCTGACCAGGCTTTGTAATGGGAGTCTCATATTTTATCCTAGCGTTTTCTGGGTTCCACAAGGAACTGATTATCACAGGGAACTTCATTCAAGATTCAAGTTCAAAGTACATATATTATCAAAGAATATCTAAATCATACAACCTTGAGATTTGTTTGCTTACAGGCAGCTGCAAAGTAAGAAACCAGTAAGAAACCAATTTTTAAAAAGACCAACACCAACACGGAGACAAGAAGAAAAAGGCAAATCATGCAAACAATAGCAACACACATCAAAGTTGCTGGTGAACGCAGCAGGCCAGGCAGCATCTCTAGGAAGAGGTACAGTCGACGTTTTGGGCCGAGACCCTTCGTCAGGACTAACTGAAGGAAGAGCTAGTAAGAGATTTGAAAGTGGGAGGGGGAGGGGGAGATCCAAAATGATAGGAGAAGACGGGAGGGGGAGGGATGGAGCCAAGAGCTGAACAGGTGATTGGCAAAAGGGATATGAGAGGATCATGGGACAAGAGGCCCAGGGAGAAGGAAAAGGAGGAGGGGAGGAAAATGCAGAGGATGGGCAAGGGGTATAGTCAGAGGGATAGAGGGAGAAAAAGGAGAGAGAGAAGGAATGTGTGTATATAAATAACGGATGGGGTACGAGGGGGAGGTGGGGCATTAGCGGAAGTTCGAGAAGTCAATGTTCATGCCATCAGGTTGGAGGCTACCCAGACGGAATATAAGGTGTTGTTCCTCCAACCTGAGTGTGGCTTCATCTTTACAGTAGAGGAGGCCATGGATAGACATATCAGAATGGGAATGGGATGTGGAATTAAAATGTGTGGCCACTGGGATGTCCTGCTTTCTCTGGCGGACAGAGCGTAGGTGTTCAGCAAAACGATCTCCCAGTCTGCGTCGGGTCTCGCCAATATATAGAAGGCCACATCGCGAGCACCGGACGCAGTATATCACCCCAGCCGACTCACAGGTGAAGTGTCGCCTCACCTGGAAGGACTGTCTGGGGCCCTGAATGGTGGTGAGGGAGATCAGTGGGGAGGGATGGGGGGGACAAATGGACAAGGGAGTCGCGTAGGGAGCGATCCCTGCGGAAAGCGGGGGGGGGGGGAAGGAAAGATGTGCTTAGTGGTGGGATCCCGTTGGAGGTGGAATTTACTGTTCAGCTCTTGGCTCCATCCCTCCCCCTCCTGTCTTCTCCTATCATTTGGGATCTCCCCCTCTCCCTCCCACTTTCAAATCTCTTACTAGCTCTTCCTTCAGTTAGTCCTGACGAAGGGTCTCGGCCCGAAACGTTGACTGTACCTCTTCCTAGCGGTGCTGCCTGGCCTGCTGCGTTCACCAGCAACTTTGATGTGTGTTGCTTGAATTTCCAGCATCTGCAGAATTCCTTGTGTTTGCGTCATGCAAACAATAGACGTGAGCAATAACATTCTGAATTATTTGTTTCAACAGGTTGTGGCAATATTCATTTAATCATGAGTCTTGGTTTTTAGAGAAGATTGGACAAACACCCATAAGATCTAAAAAGCATTAAATAGAAACTCCATAGGGTCATCGACTCATGTAGCACAGAAGCAAACCTTTTGGCTCATCATGCCCATACCAACCATTGATTTTCATCTGTGTTAATCCCATTCACCGTTCAATCGGTAGATTTCTATGTTTTGGCTATTTTAGCCTTTGCCTCCACCATACATCTATGCAATGAATGAGTGAAATATTCTTCGTTACTCCCCTCCACAATATTTAACTTTTACTGTGAACTTATGTGTTTCCCTCAGAGTCAGATCCTATAATGCTGCATGGAATGGTCACCATGCTAAATGGGACAGGATTTGAATACACTGCTAATTTCTCTCCATAGATGCTGCCTGCCCTGCTGAGTCCCTCCACCATTTTGTGTGTGTTGCTCTGGATTTTCAGCATCTGCAGAATCTCTTGTGTTTAAAATAGATCCAGTACCTTTAGTACTGAGTGTCCAGGAGTCAATGTGGCCAATGAGGAGCAGGATGGTATTCTGCCACAAATGGCAAACCCTTGGGCCAATATTTCACTCACTCTACCTGTACTATTAATCCAGGAAGCCAACCTGAATCTGGAAGGTGGACTGGTATCCCTCAACTGGCACATGTACCTGTCGGATCCATCTTCCTATCCAGTGGGGCTTGTCTCTGGAGCTGCATGAGTTAACAGGTCAGAAAGAGGGAAACGATTTCCACTCGTGGGGTTAATGCCGAATAAGTGAGCTCAAGAATTACATCAGATATGATGTCACAAAATTCTTCACTCGCCAGGCACTGGAAAGCTAAATGTGCCTTGCCCTGCATATTCTGCTGTCATGCCTCAATAGTGCTCACGTATTTGCCACCTTGCAATACAATATTTTCTCCAGATCTCCTGCTTTTTTACAGAAATAATTTCACGGACAGCGGTTCCAGATTTCCACGTAGCCACCATTTCCCCACACATGATCAAAAGCCGTCTGAAGTATTATCAGACCTAGTTGTCACAGCGTGTGCTGGCAAAGACTGAAGCCAAGTGCAGAGGAAA
The DNA here is from genome assembly GCF_030028105.1 of Mobula birostris. Taxonomy (NCBI): domain Eukaryota; kingdom Metazoa; phylum Chordata; class Chondrichthyes; order Myliobatiformes; family Myliobatidae; genus Mobula; species Mobula birostris. The sequence goes on from NC_092374.1 coordinate 202,531,627, forward strand.
GATAGACTCTCATGTGGGAGACGGCAATCAGGGTTTATCCATAAGTCAAAGTTAAGGTCTTGTCCCGAGCCTTATAGGCCCATCAGGCCGGTGCTTATCTCGGTTTCCGTGGCATGAAGTGACTGAGAGTATGAGACTCTCCCCCTCCCCCGGATAGGACGCCAGTCTATCGTGAGGTTGACCCCCACCTGTCATGGTCCGGTCCATGAAGTCCGTGTTCCGGTTCATAGTCCAGTCCATGGTTCCTTGTTCCAGGGTTTCTGGGTTTTCTCCAGTTTCTCTAGTGGGCACATGATTCTTGTTTTGGGGTTGAGACATAAATACCTCTGCAAACCAGGGATTCCCTGCTTGACTGTCCTGTTCCCCTCCCTGTCTTTTCCCCCCTCACCTGACTCTCTGCCTGGATACCTTGTCTGCACCACTGTTGAGTTCAATCGCCAATGCAGAGATTGAACTGTCTGTTGTTCTTCGGTGTTTGTCTCTTCTTGTCCTCTTTGGGGTAAGTCAGGCCATTCTGCTGTTGACCTGCGGGAGGATCTGCCTTGTCTTGTCCTTGCCTCTGTGGGGCAAGTCAGGCCATTCTGCCACTGCCCTGCGGGGGATCTGTCTTGTCTTGTCCTTGCCTTCGTGGGGTAAGTCAGGCCATTCTGCCATTGCCCTGTGGGGGGATCTGTCTTGTCTTGTCTTTGCCTCTGTTGGGTAAGTCTGGCTGTTCTGCCGTTACCCGACGGATGGTCCTGTCCCACCTTGGTGTAGAGAGGTTGAGTCCCGGCTTGTCTAAGTATAAGTCCTGGCTCTATGTCTATGTACTGTCCTGTTTCATATTGGTGTGTTGTTGAAGATGAGTCCCGGCTTTCCGAAAGATAAGTCCCAGCTCCATGTTGATGTACAATTCCCAGCCTGTCTCCAAGCTCAAACCTCAAGACCCCAAGCCTGTCTGCAAGCCTCAAGCCTCAGGACCCCAAGCCTGTCTGCAAGCCTCAAGCCTCAAGACCCCAAGCCTGTCTACAAGCCTCAAGCCTCAAGACCCCAAGCCTGTCTGCAAGCTCAAACCTCAAGACCCCAAGGACACACGCTGCCTTGGTTAGGCTCAAACTCATGACCTTCAGGTCGCTAGTCAAACACCCTAACCACTTGGCCATGCACCACATAATAAGAGCACTATGAAAATCAGTGGCTCGACAGGGTGACACCGTGAGATGTAACATTCTCAAAGCTAGGATCCCATGATAAGCGCTAATTGGGAGTCTACTTAAATTATCACCGAACACAGAAAATCCATATCTGTCAAAATCAACTTAACAAGATTAAACAGAAAGCACCGGGGAAACCAAGTTTTGTTACGACAACAATCAACAAGTTCAGGTTGTCCAGTAAACTGGGAGCCCAGCGCTCTCCATCTCCCACACGGGCAGAAAGAGCTCATGTCTCTCATAAAGATTAGCTTGCCCATTGAAACAGGCAGGGAAATGTGTGGTTTGAGTCAACAACCAGCACACCACACATTCTGACACCAACATAGTATGCCCACTACTTACCCGAGCTCGTACGTCTTTAGAATGTGGGAGAGAACTGAAGCACCGGAAAACTCGCGTGGTCAGGGGGAGATCGTATAAACTCCTTACAGCCGACAGCGAGAATCGAACCCGGTCACTCACACTGTAAAGTGTTACACTAACCACTATGCTGACGTGCCGCCCGCCGCCTCAGTAATAGCCTGGTCAACTTGCTATCTTATCAATCCTTCCTTCTTGTGGAATTCGTTAGAAAATGCCGGGATGGATTTACTCTGATCTCCTCTGGCAACATTAGTCCATTTAGTTTTCATATCCCGAGTGCTACAGCGCACTTAGTGGATGCTGCAGGTATTGCAGTAGTTTGGCAATTCTCCGAAAGCCAAAGAGTTTCGGACAAGCAAATGCCAGAGTTAATAAACAGCAAGTTGAGAGTTTGACCGAGGAATTAATTTGTCCTGTCTGTCTCATGGATCCGGTGTCACTGGAGTGTGGGCACAACTTCTGCCGCTCCTGTATCATACAGTGTTGGTTAGGGGAGGAGAAGAGAAATTCCTGCCGGGAATGTAGAGAGGTGTTGAACAGCCGCACTCTCAGGGTAAATCGGACCTTGGCAAGTCTGGTTGAGAAGGCTCAGAAATTAAGCCTGAATCCGAAAGAGGAGGGAAGGAATTTCTCTGCGATGAGCATGAAGAAGAACTTCAGCTGTTTTGTGAAACGGATGGGAAAGTCCTCTGTGTGATTTGTGCAACAGCGCGCGAACAGGTCTCACAATATCATGCCGGTTAAAGAAGCGGTGGGAAACCTTCAAGGTAAAGGCGAGAACAATTTGATCACGCAGCTATTTCTTTGTATTTTAATGTCTAACTCCCTCGTTGTTTTTTTTTCTCTTTTTTTAACAAACACATTCTCAGAATCAAGTTAAGTCTTCTATAAATTCTCTCACAAAAAAAGAAATCAGTAATCCAGGAAATGGAACAAGAGCAAAAACTCAAGATTTCTGGAGTCGAGGTAGGGTCTCGTTCTCGGAAAGGCGTCATCTTGTGTAAATTCGTCTACGCTTATTGCGTCTAAAGATATTCCCCTTCTGTGTGACAGGCACAGTACCGCAGCCTGGAGTCCTACACCAAATCGGAATTCGCTAGAATGCACCAGATTGTCGATTAGAAAGAGCAGCGCATCCTCAGAACTCCAGGAAGAAGTGCAGAAGATTTTAAGTACAATGGAGAAAAATCTTGGAGAGATTCAAGATAATTTAAAATCTGTAAAGCATAAACTCTCATCATTACTGAAACAGGTTGATGAAGGAGATGTAAACACGAGGAATTCTGCAGAAGTTGGAAATTCAAGCAACACACATCAAAGTTGCTGGTGAACGCAGCAGGCCAGGCAGCATCTCTAGGAAGAGGTACAGTCGACGTTTCGGGCCGAGACCCTTGCTGCCTGGCTGGCTGCGTTCACCAGCAACTTTGATGTGTGTTGATCAAGGAGATGACGTGATATCCCTGAGGGTGAGGGATTATGTTTCAGTTTGTGTCAACATTAGTTTTATTTGTCACGTGTCTACATGAAATAAAGGCGCGATTTTCTGATCAATTTGAACTGATTTAAAACAGAGGTGCTTCATCCCTTGCAAGGTGAATCCGATATTGTTACCGCATTAACTGTCCTCGCACACCGTCTGCATTTTACACACCCCTACCCCAACACACACACACACACACCTACCTCCGCGGTTGCTCTGGTCCTTACCTGTTTCCCAGCGTTAATATTCCTCTGACATTGACACAAACATTTACACGCTGTGAATGTGTCCGGTGTGGTGGGTAAGAGCGTGATTGTGTCTACGAGCGGGAGCTAACACCGGACTTTCAAATCGTACTTACATTCTATACAGTATGTATTCCTGTTTATTTATCTGCGTGTAATTTGCCCAGTGGGTTTCTGGCACTCAAAGAATGTAACCTGTTGACATCGAAGATAGGCCAATCACCACCGCATTTCAGCGGAGGAGGGGGGAGGGGCGTGGGCTGTGGAGGCTGAACTGAGAACCTGGGAGGTGAGAGGTGAAAGAAGTAAAGGTGAAATCTGACAGGAGAGGACCGTGGACCATGGGAGAGTGGGAAGGAGAAGATGGAGATGAGAAGAGAAGAGATAATAGGGGAGTCAGAATGAAGAAAGGCAGAAAGATATATATATATAGAGAGAGGGAGAAACTGCTGGAGGTTAGGGTTCATTTTTATTTGTCTATGACTTTTTGAGTTACACATTCTGTTCACTAAAGCTCTTTTGGGATTTACTATTTACCACTACAAATATTTAATATCGAGCTTTTGGTTTTTACACAAATAGATATAACATCCACATCCAGCCTATGAATTCTGGTGATATTTTAAAACTGATTATTCCTTTCATTGTGGTGGTCAGGTTTTCTCATTCCTGGTAATTGCATCCTTTCAGACATACATCAGGTTCAAATGTTCTTGCTGCCTGGACTTTCTCCCGCGCCTTTACCTCCTTCCTGCAACCTCCTCTTGTTATCTGTGTATCCGTGTTTGGGAATCCTTACTAGTTTGTCGCAACTTGGAGCCATTCAGTCTCATCAAATTCACATTTGTGCTTTATTTCTTTCAGGAGGAAGCAAACTGGAAGATGAGGTAGGATACACTCGACTCAAACTCTGCGCAGTTATGTGAAGTAATTAGGAAAGATGTTGATGTTCATAATTGGTTGCTTACTTTTTGCAGGATCAGTGAGGAGGACTGTGCATTATCAGTGGCAGATGGTGTCCTACTGGGTGCAAAATTCGATCACTCTTTTTTGGTGAACACAGCCTTGTGCAAAACATTTGATGTCATTAAGCGAGGTAAATCTGACACACACAAATTCAGAACATGGTACATAGAATAGCACTGTACAGGCTGTTCAGCCCATGATATTGTGCTGACCCTTTAACTTAGCCCATGATCTACCAAACTTTTCCTCGCCACTTATCCCTCCATTTTTCCTTCATCTACATGCCCATCAAAAAGTTAAATATCAGTAATGTATCTGCCACTACCCAGGCAGCACTTTCCACGCACTTAACCACCCTCTGTGTTATGAAAAACCTACCTCTGATAACCCCATGTACATTTGTCCAATCAACTTAAAATTACCCTTCATATTACCCTGGGGGAATAGCTCTATCTGTACATCTTTTTATCTTATACACATCTATCAAGATTTCTGTCATCCTCCTTCGCTCCATAGAGAGAACCTTCAACTCACTCAACTTTCCTTATAAGACATACTCTCTGAAGTTGTGTCAAAAGGGCAATCTTAATATAGTGATGGGAGATTTTAACATGCAGGTTGACTGGGAAAATTAGGTTGGTCATGGATCTCAAGAGAGTTGAATGCCCATGAAATGTTTTTTTTGTCCAGTCAGTTCCTGGCACCTAGGGGATCAGCAATACTAGATTGGATGTTATGTAATGAACCAGAGGTGATTAGGGAGCTTAAGGTAAAAGAGGCTTTAGGAAGCAGCAACCACAATATGTTTGAGTTCAATTTAATATATCTTTCAGTGGAGTAAAGGAAATTAGAGTGGCATGAGAGAGCACTTGGCCAAAGTTAATTGGAAGGAGATACTGGCAGGGATGACAAGCAAAGCAGCAATGGCTTGAGTTTCTGGAAAAATGAGGAAGGTGCAGGATATATGTGTTCCAAAACTGAAGAAATACTCAAAATGCAAAATAGTACAACCGTGGCTGACAAGAGGAGTCAAAGCTCATGTAAAAGCAAAAGAGAGGGCATACAACACAGCAAAAATTAGCAGGAAGATAGAGGTGGAAGCTTTTAAAAATCTACAGAGAGCAACTAGAAGAATCATTCGGAAGGAAAAGATAAAATATGAAAGCAAACTAGCAAACAATATCAAAGTGGATAGTAAAAGCTTTTTCAAGTATGTAAAAATAATTGAGAGATGAGAGTGGATATAGGAACACTAGAAAATGAAGCCAGAGAAATGATAACAGGGGACAAGAAGATGGTAGATCAACTAAATAAGTCTTCACTGTGGAAGACACTTGTAGTCTGCCAGATATTGTAGTGTGTGTGAGAAGAGGAGTGCAGTTACAATAACAAGGGAGAAGGTGCTCAAAAAGCTGAAGGATCTAAGGGTACATAAGTCACCTGGACCAGATGAACTGCACCCTAGGGTCCTGAAAGAGGTAGCGGTAGAGATTGAGAATACATTAGTATTGATCTTTCAAAAATCATTGGACTCTGGCATGGTGCCAGAGAACTGGAAAATTGCAAATGTCACTCCAATCTTTAAAAAAGGAGGAAGGTAGCGAAAAGTAAATTATAGACCAGTTAGCCTCACCTCAGTGGTTGGGAAGATGTTGGGAGTCAATTCTTAAGGGGGAGGTTATGGAGTACTTGGTCACATAGGACAAGATAGGACAAAGTCAACAGAGTTTCGTTAAGGGAAAAACTTGCCTGATAAACCTGCTGGAATTCTTTGAGGAGATTACAAGTAGGACTTAGGAAACAGGCTGCTGAAGGACTTAGACTAGAAGAATGTGCAAGAAAGTGGCAAATGAAATAAAATGTTGGAAAATGCATGGTTATGCACTTTGGTAATAGAAATAGATGTGCAGACTGTTTTTCTAAATGAGGAGAACATCCAAAATTCTGAGATGCAAAGGGTCATGAGAGTCCTTGTGCAGAACTTGAAGGTCAACTTGCAGGTTGAGACAAGGGTGAGGAAGGCAAATGCAATGTTAGAATTCAGGATACAAGAGCAGGGATGCGATGCTGAGGCTTTATAAGGCAACGGTGAGACCTCACCTTGAATATTGTGAACAGTTTTGGGGCCCTCATCCAAGCAAAGATGTGCTGGCATTGGAGAGGGTTCAGGTGAGGTTCAGAAGGATGATTCTGGGAATGAAAGGGTTATCATACAAGGAACGTTTGATGACTCTGCATCTGTACTCACTGGAATTCAGAAGGATGAGGGGGGTGGGGGGAGAATCTCATTGAAACATTTTGAATGTTGAAAGGCCTTGACAAGGAAGATGTGGAAAGGATATTTCTCATGGTGGGGTAGTCTAGGACAAGACAGCACAGCCTCAGGATAGAGGAGCATCCTTTTAAAGCAGAGATGTGGAAAAATTTCTTTAGCCAGCTGGTAGTAAATTTGTGAAATTTGTTACCACAGGCAGCTGTGGAGGCCCGGTTGCTGGGCATAATTGAGACAGCAATTCATAGGTTCTTGATTGGACACAGCATCAAAGGTTATGGGGAGAAGGGCAGTGAGTAGGGCTAAGGAGGGGGAAAAGGGTCAGCCATGATTGAATGGCAGAGCAGACTCGATGGGCCAAATGGCCTGATTCTGCTCCCGTGTGTTATGGTCTAATCCAGGCAGCAGCTTGGTAAATCTCTTCTGCATCATCAATAAAGTTTCTACATCTTTCCCGTAATAACTCAAAGAGAACGGAACACAATATTCCAGTGAAAGGTTAGGCTGAGCTTTGAGTAGGTTAAAAGGTCAGCACAAGGTCAAGGTCTGATGGGTCGGCACTCTACTGCTCCATGTTCTATGTTCAAAAGCCATATCTTGCAGTGCTTGCTGACATAGTGAGATTCTGTAAAGTGTTATAAATGTCTTTTAAGCTATATCCAGGAGATATTAATCACCTTTAAAGAGAAAGAAACTTTTAGAAAAAAATGCAGCTTTAACTATATCAGCTTTTTAAAAATATCTTTCCTTTGAAGCGTAATAAGCCAGCTAAAATCACCTGTTGCTACAAACATCTTGATGAAAAGCTGACACCAACTCCTGTTTAGATTTCAGATTAGATTAGATTCAACTTTATTGTCATTGTGCTAAATACAGATACAAAGACAATGAAATGCATTTAGCATCTGACCAGAAATGCAAAGAATAGTGTTACTTACGAAATAACTGCGAATAAAGAAAGTGTTACAGCACACAAATATAAAAGTACTGAGACAGTACAATATGGATGCAATATTGCTTAGCGCTGTGATCAAAGGTTCAGCAGTGTCACGGCCTCGGGGAAGAAGCTCTTCCTATTCCACTATGTGACAAATCTTCAAGAGAGTTTAAATAAGTTTTAATAGTGGCGGGAACCAGAGCCCCACATCAGTAAGGGATGGATCAGGCCAGAAGTTAGATGCCAGGGAAAGTATTGAAAGGCAAAATATAAATAACAGATATGATGTTTCAGATAGTTTAAATTGTGTATATTTTCATGCTAGGAGTATTATGGGTGAGGGTGATGAACGTAGAGCATAGATCAGTGCATGGAACTATGATGTTGTAGCCTTACTGAAACTCGGTTGAGAGAGGGGCAGGAATGGCTGATTAATGTACCAGGTTTTCAAAGTTTTGGAAAATATAGAGGAGGAGGGAAAAGAGGGGGTTGAGGTGTGCTACTAATCAAGGACAATATCACAGTTGCACTCACGGCAGACGTAATGAGGGGTCAGACTGAGTCCAGTTGGCTGGAACTCAGGAATAGGACTGAACAGAACGAGGTTAGGAAATTCATTAGGCAACTCATAATTAATTGAAGCTCACACTTTATTGTCTCTGCACAAACAACAATATAACTATGTTGACCCCAGGCTAACAACTTAGAAAATAAATTCTACTGATCCCTCTGTACCAATACTCACTCAGACAACTTGTCCAATTTATAACGCCAAAATAGGGGATCTCCATTGGCCAGACGTTGGATCCTTCCTCCTCCCAGCCCCTGGCATGGGGGTTCTTCCTCGCGATGGTGACTCGCCAGAGTGATTGCTGAGAGCGCAATTGGTGTCATTTTTATATCGATTTCTTGTTATTTTAAACGTAGCATTCCAGTGTCATTGACTGTAGGTCAAGTGTCAGACCCTTGTGACAAGAATACACATAGATTAAGATGTAGCTGTCCTGTGCTGGCACCGGTGGGATCAGCAGTTGATCTGCCACCTGTCTTCAGGAGAGAGAGAGATAAGGAAGACAATGGAGCAGCTTTTGGAGATGTGTAATGAAGGGACGGGAGAGAGAGTAACAGAAGGAGAGAGCTGTCAAGAGCGGCTCCCCCTTTGAACCCTGAACTGTTTGAAGTGATGGTCAGGCGATACCCCAGCCGGGGGATAAAAAGGGACAGGTTCGCTAAGGCGACACACACGACACCCGAGGTAACAAGACCCTGGAAGTGGTGTGTCTCTCACAAGTCGGTGGGAAGTACTGGGCCATAAACGCACAGGGTGGAAAGGCACGATCGGCAGGAACCTAGTGTGTGTCCACCCTTGCCTGGGGGCCAGGTTCAGTGCAGGGAAACGATCGTATCTGGAAACGGAGGGGTCACGGTCAGTGACCTCAGATGACATCACAAAGGACTCGCCCGAAAGCTGACTGCGAAGGTCTGTGTGGAAGCCTTGAATATTCATTCGTTTTTGCTCTCTCTCTCCTTCCCCCCACTGTCCATCACCATGGCAGCGATTACTGCGAACTGAACTGAACTAAATTGAACTGAACTTTGCGTCACTTTGAAACTGGTCATTTACCCCTAGACGACGATAGAGCTTGATTGATCCTGTTATCTTAATTCTGTGTACATGTGTGTTTATCATTGCTGAACTGTTGCATTCATTATCCTTTTGATTAGATTACTGTGTTGCTTGTTTCTTTAATAAAACTTTCTTAGTTCTAGTAATCCAGACTCCAACTGAATGATCCATTTCTGCTGGTTTGGCAACCCAGTTACGGGGTACGTAATATAAGTGGGGTTCTCGTCCGCGATTTTGAAGGCTAAATTTGGGACGGAGTAAATTGATTGGGTCAAAATTCCCGAAAGAAAGAAAAGACAAACAGCAGAAATGGAGGCTGAGGAATTTATAAAGGCGCCGACCTTGGAGGCATTAGAGGATGCCAGGAAATCGGAATTGGTAGCTGTGGCCAAACTGTTGAATCTTGCTAAGGGGAAGCTGACAATGAGGAGAGAGGAGATACACAGAGCTATCGTAGAGCACTATGTATCTAAAGGTGTGTTTCCCCAAGGCGAGCTGGGGGTGGTGTCTATTGAAAAACCTGCTGGAGACGCGGTACAGGTACAGCTTGAAAAACTGAGACTCGAGCACGAGTTCCGGGTACGGCAGTTAGAACACGAAGAGAGGCAGGAGAGAGAGTTAGAAAGGCAGGAGAAAGAGAAAGAGTTAGGAAGGCAGGAGAGAGAGAGAGAGAGAGAGAGAGAGAGAGTTGGAGAGAGAAGAGAAAGAGAGGCAATGGGAGTGAGAAGAGAGAGAGAGGCAGAGGGAAAGGGAATTTGAGCTGGAGAAGTTAAAGTTAAGGGCCGAGCAGGGGCTCGTGCCGAACCAAGGTGGAGGGTTCAGGGCGACCCAGGAGGTTAGGCTGGTTCCCCCATTTGATGATACCGATGTGGATTGGTACTTTCTCCATTTCGAAAAAGTTGCTACAAGTCAGGACTGGCCGAGGGATAAGTGGGCTGGCTGTTTTACTTCAGAGTGTACTGAAAGGGAAAGCCCAACAAGCTTACTCCGCTTTGTCCACGGAAGATGGCCAGAGGTATGAGGTGGTGAAAGAGGCCATCCTCAGGATTTATGAGTTGGTCCCGGAGGCATACCGGCAGAGGTTCCGGAATGCGAGGAAGCAGTGGGACCGCACGTATTTAGAGTTTGCCCGTGAGATGCAGACATATTGTGAGCGTTGGTGCGCCTCGAAGGGGGTAGAGGGGGATTATGACAGATTGCTGCAGCTGATCCTGATTGAGCAGTTTAAAGGTTGTGTCCCTGAGGGTATGAGACCCTACCTCGATGAGAAAGAGGCAGCCACGTTAGCCGCAACTGCTAAGTTAGCAGATGAGTATGCGTTGACGCATAAAATGAAGTTTGCCCCGAGTAAATGCTACCAGAAGGGATGTCAGGACGGCGGGGAGAGTCCGCCAGAAAAGTCAGAAAGTAAGCCGGGGGCTAGTGAGAAGGATAAGGTAGACCGGGAGCAGTCTGGTAGGAAGTCTCCTGGGGTCGTCTGTTATAATTGCGGGAAAGTCAGACACTTTGCGTCCAGGTGCTTTGCCCCAAAGAAGGAGACGGGAAAAGGAAAAACGGTGATTTTGACTGGCTGTATCGAGCTGGTAAGCAAACCGCTAGGGAAGGACAGGTCTGCCAAAGTTCAGGAAGGGCGCGAGAAGTTTATCTCGGTCGGATTGGTGTCAGTGAAGGAGGGGTTAAAACCAGTTCCAGTGTGGATCTGGAGAGACATGGGAGCGTGTCAGTCACTAATACTGAAGAGTGTATTAGAGTTTAGCTCAGAGACCCAGACTGGGGAGGTCAAGGTCAAAGGTATTGGAGAAGGGACAGAGACAGTCCCTTTGCACCAGGTACACTTACAAAGCAACCTGGTCTCTGGACTAGTCACGATTGGGGTGAGGCCCGAATTACCGATGAAAGGCGTGGAAGTCTTGCTCGGAAATGACGTCGACGGGGGAATCGTGTTTGAAGCAGTGAGATTGACAGGTCAGCCTGCCAGCATTGAGGCCCCGCCCATGGACTCACAGGTTCATCACGGGACCGCGGTAGTAGATTTAGCTGAGACGTTTCTGCCAGCCTTGTACGAGAAGGGGGTAGAAAGTGAAAAGAAGGAGTGTAGTGAGGCAAGAGATAGTGAGGGAGCTGGGACAGACATAGCATTAGCCAGGAAAGAATTGTGCAGATGCAGGAGCGAGACGAGGGGCTGATGGTTTTGGCAGAGACAGCTCTCTCTGACACAGACTTGACAAGGGAACTAGTAGGCTATTATGTGGAGGAGTAAGTGCTAAGGAAGAAAGGGAAACCAAGTACCGTACCCGCAGATGAGGAATGGGTGGTGGTGCAAAAGAGTTATGGGGATGAGGTTTTTAACCTGGCCCACAAGGTACCCCCCGGTGGACATTTTGCGGTACTGGAGGGAACAGTTGGTGGAATCATGAAAGAGGTTTACCGGCTCCACCGGAGGAAGGATGTTATTGATTATGGCCGACTCGAACTGAGACGGTCACAGGCTTTTGATATGCTAACAAACCTAGTCGGTGTTAGCGCGGAAATCAATGAAGCTAGGGTCCCCCCGATAAGAGAAAAAAACCATTTTGAAAAGATGAGTATGGTATCGATCAGATGGGAGAAGGCTATTGTTTTGGCCAGGTCTGCTGATAAGGTCTCTCCCTTAATCCCCAAACAAAGCGACTCTTTAGGAGAAGTAATTAAACGACTCACACCTGTGTGTTTGATTGTCCCGAGGCGATGCAAAGAACTGGGACGTTGGGTGGTGTCTGTCAACAAGCAACATCTATATAGAATGAGTAATTCAGTGACTAAAGGGCTGCCGAACACAGAGGTGTGTATTGGCAATGTAATACGGATGTCTGAAGCCAGCTTGATAGTGAACCTTGAAAAAAATGAGTTCGGCCACACGAAGGTCACTTACCTGGGAATTGTGGTGACACAGGGGCAGCTGGCAGCGATGCAAGCTACAGTGCAGGCTATCGCTGACCTCCCAACCCCGACAGACAAGAGGGCCCTCAGAAGGCTCTTGGAGATGGTGGGGTACTGTAGGAAGTTTTGCAATAACTCTGCGGTCACTACCCCTCCCCCTCCTACTAAGCCCTTGAGCGAGAAAACTAAGTCGGAATGGGACGACCCTTGTTATTGTGGTCCGGGACAAATCAAATGAGAGGTTACATTGATCGCAATTCATCAGTGTTTTTGGCCACTATGAAGTTTGCTAAATTGGAGCCTGGTCTAAGGGATTATTAATAACACATATAAGAGGAATAGAAAATGTGATGGCTGACTGTCTGTCAGGTGTTGACAACTACAAACTCGCTGTATTAGCCAAATAGCTGATAAAGATGTATATTTGTGTGTGTATCAAATAATGTATTCATGTTCGTAATTTTTACCCCCTGGTAAAAATCCTTAAAGGGGGGAAGTGTGACAAGAATACACATAGATTAAGATGTAGCTGTCCTGGGCTGGCACCAGTGGGATCAGCAGTTGGTCTGCCACCTGTCTTCAGGAGAGAGAGAGATAAGGAAAACAGTGGAGCAGCTTTTGGAGATGTGTAATGAAGGGACGGGAGAGAGAGTAACAGAAGGAGAGAGCTGTCAAGAGCGGCTCCCCCTTTGAACCCTGAACTGTTTGAAGTGATGGTCAGGCGATACCCCAGCAGGGGGATAAAAAGGGACAGGTTCGCTAAGGCGGCACACATGACACCCGAGGTAACAAGACCCTGGAAGCGGCGCGTCTCTCACAAGTCGGTGGGAAGTACCGGGCCATAAACGCACAGGGTGGAAAGGCACGATCGGCGGGAACCTGGTGTGTGTCCACCCTTGCCTGGGTGCCAGGTTCAGCGCAGGGAAATGATCATATCTGGAAATGGAGGGGTCACGGTCGGTGACCTCAGATGACATCACAAAGGACTCGCCGGAAAGCTGACTGCGAAGGTCTGTGTGGAAGCCTTGAATATTCATACGTTTTGCTCTCTCTCTCCTTCCCCCCCACTGTCCATCGCCACGGCAGCGATTACTGCGAACTGAACTAACTTGAACTGAACTTTGCGTCACTTTGAAACTGGTCAATTACCCCTGGACAACGATAGAGCTTGATTGATCCTGTTATCTTAATTCTGTGTACATGTGTGTTTATCATTGCTGAACTGTTGCATTCATTATCCTTTTGATTAGAGTACTGTGTTGCTTGTTTCTTTAATAAAACTTTCTTAGTTCTAGTAATCCAGACTCCAACTGAGTGATCCATTTCTGCTGGTTTGGCAACCCAGTTACGGGCTACGTAACACCCTTAACACCCTTTTATTGGCTCTGCTCTAGACCATCATTCTTTTATTGACCATCAAGTGACAATTGATAATTTATAGCTCCTCGTTCTTAATCAGCAACAAACTCGAATCACTCCAGGCAGGCATCAACCCCAACATTCACAAACTTGCATGCTATATCCAGCCAAAGAACATCTTAGAAATAAGTTCTTATTTGGAAAGGATCTTCAGTCCTGCAGATTACCTGAAGCATCATTGTGTCTTCTTCAAAACACTGAAAGCAAAGCAACTTCATCTCACAAAATGGAGGACAAAAACAGTTCCACAAAATGGCAGCCTCTGTCTCCAAGTAGATGGCAGGAACAAAGACAACTGATCTGTCTGCTTCCACTGTCCTTGACCCATTTGAGCTTGATGTTTTCTTCCATATTTCAAATCTGCCATGGCTAACAAAGGTGCAATCACACTGATGGGATTGTAATACCGACCTCCCCCTCCCCACCAATAGCCACCTGGACATTGAGGAACAGATATGTAATCAGATTATAGAAATGTGTAAAAGTAATAAAGTTGTGGTCATGGGGGATTCCACGCACCTAATATAAACTAGGGCTTTCTTAGTGAAAGGGGGATAGGTGGGGTTAAATTGGAGATGACAGGTTAATTGGTCATTGTAAATTCTCCCATGGTTAGGCTCGCATTAAATTGGTGATTGCTGGGCTTGAAGGGCCGGAAGGGCCTATTCCCCTCTGCATCTCAATAAATAAAAATCAATAGTGTGCCCAGCCAATAAAAACCAACAGTGTGCTGAGTCAGACTGTTATTCTGCCCAGTCTGATCGACATACCCCTCCTTATCCAAGTGACTCTTACATGTTGAAATCAAACCGCACCCACCTTTTCCACTGGCAGCTTGTTCTACACTTGCTCATCCTCTGAGTGAATCCCCTCGGGTTCCCCTTAAACATTTCACTTTTCACACTCAACCCAAGACCTCTAGTTGTAGTCTCGCCCAACCTCGGAGGGAAAGGCCTGCATACATTTACCCCATCTATATCCCTCATAATTTTGAATACCATGTATTCAAGGCTCCCCTCCACCTCTGAGTCTGATTGACTGGGACCTTCCACTCTACTAGCCCACCAACCCACCACAGAGAAGCATGATAACAGTAAGACTAGACAGACAACAATCAGCAGTGACTTTGACTCCAAATGCAATAAAAAGCATCTTGAGAAGTTTCCACCAGAAATGTATTCAAGAAGGCTCGGCCTTCTGTGAACAAGGACACCATGATGACTGGACTTACTTCCCACTGTAATCTAGAAGCAAATGCATGGGTGTGTATTTGCTGAGAAGCGTGGATAGGAGAGCGGAATCTTTTCCTTCGTGTAGAAATGCTTTTAAGGCTGGGGGAGGGAGTAGCTGAGCCTAAAGACAACGTCAGAGACAAGTTTTTCTATACACAGAGAGCGGCAAGTACCTAGAAGGGGTTATCAGGGGTACTAATGGTGGTCTGGCGGTGGAGCTGTTAGCATAACACTTATCAGTACCAGTGACTGAGTTCGATTCCCACCGCTGTCCATAAGGAGTTCGTACGTTCTCCCAGTGACCACGTGGATTTTCTCCGGATGCTCCAGTTTCCTCCCACAGTCCAAAGCCAAACCAGATAGTCGGAAAATGGGCCATTATACATTGTCCTATAATTAAGCTCCTGTTAAATAGGTGGGTTAGTGAGTGACACAGCTCATTAGCCTATTCTGAGCTGTATCTCTTAATAATAATAATAAGTAAAATGGATCAATAAACTTAGGAACATAGAAATTTACTGCCCTTTGGCCCACAATGTTGTACCAACCATGTAACCTACTCCAGAAACTGCTTATAATTTCCCTGTCACATAGCCCTCTATTTTTCTAAGCTCCATGTACCCTTCTAAGAGTCTCTTAAAATACCCTATTGTAACTTGATGACTAATAAAAAACAAACATTACAACTTAAATACTGTATTGGAACTAAACAAATAACAGTTTGTACAAATACTCTGAGATACTGCTACAACCTGCTAGATATATAGAAGTCTCTATATTTCAAAGTCTCATAATTTTCCTGAAGTACCCTCCCTCAGCAAACCACAAATCACCCCTGGGACCTCTGTAACTTTCTGCTTCTGCCCCCAGTCTCCGTGACCCTGGATGTGGAAACGGTGCATCCGGAGCTCGAGGTGTCTGAAGATCTCAGAGGAGTGAGGTGGAGCCCGCCGCCGAGGATTTTCCGGAACAACAGAAAGAGGTTCACAGTCTGGAGCTATGTGCTGGGATCGGAGGGATTCACCTCGGGGAGACATTGCTGGGAGGTGGCGGTGGAGAAGAATCTGGGCTGGAGACTGGGAATCGCCACAGTTTGTGGAAAGGAAGAAGGACATCAAACTGACACCGGACACTGGAATCTGGACCATCGAGCAGGTTGATGACGTGATTCACGTAAACAATTCCACTTGATCCCGTTGCCTTGCTGGTGTCCTCCCCGGGAGGGTGGGAGTCTATCTCAGTTACGAGTTCGGGAGAGTTTCATTTTACAACGCGGAGACCAAGTTCCATCTCCATACCTTCACTGGGAATAAATTCACGAAGAAGCTCTATCCTTTCTTCTGGACTTGGGATGGAAACCGGCTGAGAATCTGCTCCAGTTCCAAACCAGGTCTGTAAACGGGTCGGGTCCTGGGTCCGGTGTCAGCAGTATGTCAGTGTAAATACAAATCCGCGGAGAGTGAAATAAATGTGATATGAGTCTCGAGCACCTTATGGGATGATTGCTTCTCTCCAGTCACCGCCCCTGAATCCTGTCTCCCTGCCAGTCTCACCCCTGGGAGGGTGGGAGTGTATCTCAGTTACAAGTTCAGGACCATTTCATTTTACATCGTGGAGACCCAGCCTCATCTGCTCACCTTCACAGGGAAGCCCAATCCTTTCTTTCGGATTTGGGATGGAGACTGGCTGAGAATCTGCTGCGGTCACACTCTGGGTCTGTAAATGGTCCCAGAACCGGCATCCGGAGCGGACCTGAGGGGCCTTGGGGCTGATAACAAGTTGACACGGCATGGGTCTCATGTTAACTCCAAAACTCCGCAATGTGAACCCTAACGGGCCTGGAAGTGAAGCCAGTGTACAGTGGAAAGTGAAAAATGGAAAGTCAATGGCACTATGCAGAATAACTGTTCAGCTCAGACTAGACGAGTCGCAGGACACTACTCTATGACATTCACTCTATGAAAGCTACTGAGATGTGCCCTGGCATTCCTGGTTTTAACACATTGCCTGTATCCATAATGGGAAACGAAATATTTTTGTGAATTTATGAATATATTTTAGTTCACAAATAAACTCTATTCATAAAATATTGATGTATGATTCATATATGTAAAATTACTAAGGCAAAAAACACAACAAGGCCTCTGTGGATTCATTATATTCATTATACAGAGAGGCTTTGAGGAAAGAGAAGCAGAATAAACGGTATAAAGGTAGTAAGGTAGAAGGGCTGAAGTGTGTGTACCTCAATGCAAGAAGCATCAGGAACAAAGGTGATGAACTGAGAGCTTGGATACATACACGGAATTATGATGTAGTGGCCATTACAGAGACTTGGCTGGCACCAGGGCAGGAATGGATTCACAATATTCCTGGATTTCAGTGCTTTAAAAGGGATAGGGAGGGCGGAAAAAGGGGAGGAGGGGTGGCATTACTGGTCAGGGATACTTTTACAGCTACAGAAAGGGTGGGTAATGTAGCAGGATCCTCTTTTGAGTCAATATGGGTGGAAGTCAGGAACAGGAAGGGAGCAGTTACTCTACTGGGGGTATTCTATAGGCCCCCTGGTAGCAGCAGAGATACAGAGGAGCAGATTGGGAGGCAGATTTTGGAAAGGTTCAAAAATAACAGGGTTGTTATCATGGGTGACTTTAACTTCCCTAATATTGATTGACACCTGATTAGTTCCAAGGGTTTAGATGGGGCAGAGTTCGTTAAGTGTGTCCAGGATGGATTCCTGTCACAGTATGTGGACAGGCCGACTAGGGGGAATGCCATACTAGATCTAGTACTAGGTAATGAACCGGGTCAGGTCACAGATCTCTCAGTGGGTGAGCATCTGGGGGACAGTGACCACTGCACCCTGGCCTTTATAATTATCATGGAAAAGGATAGAATCAAAGAGGACAGGAAAATTTTTAATTGGGGAAAGGCAAATTATGAGGCTATAAGGTTAGAACTTGCGGGTGTGAATTGGGATGATGTTTTTGCAGGGAAATGTACTATGGACATGTGGTCGATGTTTAGAGATCTCTTGCGGGATGTAACGGATAAATTTGTCCCGGTGAGGAAGATAAAGAATGGTAGGGTGAAGGAACCATGGGTGACAAGTGAGGTGGAAAATCTAAT
Organism: Mobula birostris; assembly: GCF_030028105.1. Lineage (NCBI taxonomy): Eukaryota > Metazoa > Chordata > Chondrichthyes > Myliobatiformes > Myliobatidae > Mobula > Mobula birostris. The sequence goes on from NC_092374.1 coordinate 202,549,412, forward strand.
CAGGAGGAAGAAGGCAGCATACATGAGGTTTAGGAAGCAAGGATCACGTGGGTCTATTGAGGAATATAGGGAAGCAAGAAAGGAGCTTAAGAAGGGGCTGAGAAGAGCAAGAAGGGGGCATGAGAAGGCCTTGGCGAGTAGGGTAAAGGAAAACCCCAAGGCAATCTTCAATTATGTGAAGAAAAAAAGGATGACAGGAGTGAAGGTAGGACCGATTAGAGATAAAGGTGGGAAGATGTGCCTGGAGGCTGTGGAAGTGAGTGAGGTCCTCAATGAATACTTCTCTTCGGTATTCACCAATGAGAGGGAACTTGATGATGGTGAGGACAATATGAGTGAGGTTAATGTTCTGGAGCATGCTGATATTAAGGGAGAGGAGGTGTTGGAGTTGTTAAAATACATTAGGACAGATAAGTCCCCGGGGCCTGACGGAATATTCCCCAGGCTGCTCCACGAGGAGAGGGAAGAGATTGCTGAGCCTCTGGTTAGGATCTTTATGTCCTCGTTGTCCACGGGAATAGTACTGGAGGATTGGAGGGAGGCGAATGTTGTTCCCTTGTTCAAAAAAGGTAGTAGGGATAGTCCGGGTAATTATAGACCAGTGAGCCTTACATCTGTGGTGGGAAAGCTGTTGGAAAAGATTCTTAGAGATAGGATCTACAGGCATTTAGAGAATCATGGTCTGATCAGGGACAGTCAGCATGGCTTTGTGAAGGGCAGATCGTGTCTAACAAGCCTGATAGAGTTCTTTGAGGAGGTGACCAGGCATATAGATGAGGGTAGTGCAGTGGATGTGAACTATATGGATTTTAGTAAGGCATTTGACAAGGTTCCACATGGTAGGCTTATTCAGTAAGTTAGAAGGCATGGGATCCAGGGAAGTTTGGCCAGGTGGATTCAGAATTGGCTTGCCTACAGAAGGCAGAGGGTGGTGGTGGAGGGAGTACATTCAGATTGGAGGATTGTGACTAGTGGTGTCCCACAAGGATCTGTTCTGGGACCTCTACTTTTCGGGATTTTTATTAACGACCTGGATGTGGGGGTAGAAGGGTGGGTTGGCAAATTTGCAGATGACACAAAGGTTGGTGGTGTTGTAGATAGTGTAGAGGATTGTCAAAGATTGCAGAGAGACATTGATAGGATGCAGAAGTGGGCTGAGAAGTGGCAGATGGAGTTCAACCCAGAGAAGTGTGAGGTGGTATACTTTGGAAGGACAAACTCCAAGGCGGAGTACAAAGTAAATGGCAGGATACTTGGTAGTGTGGAGGAGCAGAGGGATCTCGGGGTACATGTCCACAAATCCCTGAATGTTGCCTCACAGGTGGATAGGGTAGTTAAGAAAGCTTATGGGGTGTTAGCTTTCATAAGTCGAGGGATAGAGTTTAAGAGTCGCGATGTAATGATGCAGCTCTATAAAACTCTGGTTAGGCCACACTTGGAGTATTGTGTCCAGTTCTGGTCACCTCACTATAGGAAGAATGTGGAAGCATTGGAAAGGGGACAGAGGAGATTTACCAGGATGCTGCCTGGTTTAGAAAGTATGCATGATGATCAGAGATTAAGGGAGCTAGGGCTTTATTCTTTGGAGAGAAGGAGGATGAGAGGAGACATGATAGAGGTGTACAAGATAATAAGAGGAATAGATAGAGTGGATAGCCGGCACCTCTTCCCCAGGGCACCACTGCTCAATACAAGAGGACATGGCTTTAAGGTAAGGGGTGGGAAGTTCAAGGGGGATATTAGAGGAAGGTTTTTTACTCAGAGAGTGGTTGGTGCGTAGAATGCACTGCCTGAGTCAGTGGTGGAGGCAGATACACTAGTGAAGTTTAAGAGACTACTGGACAGGTATATGGAGGAACCTAAGGTGGGGGCTTATATGGGAGGCAAGGTTTGAGGTTCGGCACAACATTGCGGGCCTTAGGGCCTGTACTGTGCTGTACTATTCTATATTCTATGTTCTATTATATCATCTAGCCTACAAAGTCATAGTCATCCAGTTATTACATTCCACACACCGATCATCAGTGTACTTAGTGTGCCTTCAAGTGCTGGCAGAGCGTTAGACAGGACTCAGCACCTGAGCGTCCGGTGGCAAGAAGAACTTCACGGTGTGTCTGTTCCCTATAAAACTTCTGCGTTAGCACGTAGCGAGTCATGCCTGCGACGTGCCAAGTGGCAGCATGTGCGTACACACTCACTGCCCACTTCATTAAGCACCACCGTGTACCCATTAAAACAGCCACAGTGGTGGAAGCCGGTGTGGTCTTCTGCTGCTCTTGTCCACCCACTTCAACGTTCAACATGCTGTACGAACAGAGACGCCCTTCTCCTCACCGCTGTTGTAACGGGTGGTTATCTGAGTTACTGCCGTCTTCCCGTCAGCTCAAACCAGTCTGGCCATTCTCCGCTGACAATATGTTTTCACCCACAGAACTGCTGCACACTGGATTTGTTTGCACTCCAAATGCTCTGGTTTCTGCCCACAGTGCAAAGATGCACCTGGTGGTAGGGCAATTGGTCATTGTGAATTGTCCTGTGGTTAGGCTAGGGTGGCATAGATGGATTGCTGGGAGGTGCAGCTCAGTGGACTGAGAGGGTCTCTTCTGTGCTCTGTATCTAAAATAATAATTTCCTTTCTCATCTGGTTCATAGAAGAGTACAGCACAGTACAGGCCCTTTGGCCCACAACGTTGTGCCGACCCTCAAACCCTGCCTCCCATATAAGCCCCCATCTTAGGTTCCTCCATATACCTGTCCAGTAGTCTCTTAAACTTCACTAGTGTATCTGCCTCCACCACTGACTCAGGCAGTGCATTCCATGCACCAACCACTCTCTGAGTAAAAAACCTTCCTCTAATATCCCCCTTGAACTTCCCACCCCTTACCTTAAAGCCTTGTCCTCTTGTATTGAGCAGTGGTGCCCTGGGGAAGAGGCGCTGGCTATCCACTCTATCTATTCCTCTTATTATCTTGTACACTATCTTGTTCCATCTGCCTTCCTTCCTCACTAGAAGAGATCACATTATCACCTCCCTAATTTATTACATTCCTGCACGAGCAGCCTTTCTTTCCAGTTTTACCTCCCCACTCTTCCTCCCTACCTCCCCCAAGCCCCCCCCCCCATCTCACTTCGCTGCCCTTTAATCCACCTCACCTATCTGCATCTGTCAGCCTCCCTTCCCAACTCCTCTCGGACTCCTCCCTTCTCGTCTCCTCTCGGGCTTCCCCCCACCCCCCACCCCTTCACGTTCCATTTTATTGATTTATTCATTGAAGTACAGAACTTTTGCTACTTAGGAAGTTGGGTGTCATCAGATGGCAGGTGCGACTTGGACATCAAAAGAAGAATAGGGATGGCAAAAGGCACCTTTACGAGAATGAAGAGTAGACTGACCAACACTAAACTAGGCATGACAACCTGCCTCAGAGTACTGAAATGTTACATTTATCCAGTTATGTTATATGGATCAGAATGTGGGACAATATCTAGTAACATAAGCAAATGATTTGTAGCAGCAGAGATGTGGTTTTTGAGGAGGATTCAAAGAATATCATGGATGAAACAAATATCTAATGAGGACGTCATGAACAGAGCAAACACAAAAAGAGAAATAATGTATGAGATCATGAAAAGGCAATGTAACTTCATTGGACATGTGATTAGGAAAGAGGAGTTAGAATGTACGGTGATTATGGGAAAGATTGAAGGGAAGAAAGCAAGAGGAAGACAAAGACAAACGATGATGGAGCCAGCAGCCAGAGAACTGGAAATGAATAGCAATGACCTGCTTGACCAGTGATCCACTTGACTCGAAACAGGAGTGTGTGGGCCATGGCAGTCAAAGCTCAAACTGGGCACGGCACCTGATGATGATGATGATGATGCTGCTGACAGTGTGGATTAGGCCCTTCGAGCCACACCTCCCAGCAACTCCCCGGTTTAACCCTAGCCAAATCAGGGGACAACTTACAATGACCAATGAATCTACCAACTGATATGTCTTTGTAGAGTGGGAGGAAACCGGAGCACCCGGAGGAAATCCACACGGTCACGGGGAGAAGGTACAAACAGCGTCAGGAATTGAACCCGTAGTGTAAAGCGTTGTGCTAACCTCTCCGCTACCCTGCTGCCCACTTGTCACCTCCCACCCATTCTGACGTCTTTACTCCACCATCTTCTCTCTCCACTCTGCATGGTCTCAGGAGGAAACGCTTAATTTCTTCTCTCTCACAGAGGCTGCTCAACCTGCTGAGTTCCTCCAGTGGTATGTGAGTTCTCCAGATTCCAACATCTGTGTTCTTTCGGGCCTCCCTTCATTTTGATTTCTCCTGTGTTCTCCCCATCCTGCCCTCCGCGCTGCTCTCATACTTCCTCTCTATCACTCTCCTTGCCCTTACCTTCCCATCCTTTTTCTTCTCCGTTGACCATGCCCCTAAACAGATCATAAAAACAAATACTTGGCAGAAGCTTGCTATCAATCTGGTATTTATTGTGGCCCCCCCCCCCAAGTTCCTGTAAAACCCCGGTAAGCCACCCAATTGCGCTGAAGCCGAGTGGCCTCGGATCAGGCCTCTGATTGGACTGTGCAGCCTGAGTCCACACCAAGAACAGGCCCTGCCCCCAATCCCCAGGAATTCTCTAATTCTCTGCTTCTCCCACTGTCTCCACCACCCCGGATGTGGAAACGGCGAATCTGGAGTTGGAAGTGACTGAGGATCGAAAGCCCAGAGGAATCTCCCTGACACTGGGAGGAGGTTCACAGCCTGGCCTGTGTGCTGAGATAGGAGTGATTCACATTGGGGAGACATTACTGGAAAGAGGACACGTCGGAAAATCGGTGGAGGAGACTGGAAGTCACCACTGAGTTCGTGAAGAGGGGAAGAGTGGCCCATCTTATCGGAGGATGGAGTCTGGCATCTCGGGCAGAGTAATGACAGGTCTTATGTTCTCACCTTCCCTCGGTCCCGTCCCCCAGAGTGTGAGAGTTTATCACAGTTACGAGTCTGGGACAGTTTCTTTTTACAATGCCGAGAACAAATCACATCCCCTTCACTGGGAACATGGAGAAACTTTGTATGGATGAAAACAGCTGGTGAAGGATCAGCTCCAGTTCCGCTCCCAATCTGTGAAAGTGTTGGGGTTTGGTGGCCAGAACCCAACGGTTGTGGGGCGGGAACCCTGTGGACAGTGGGTTGATGCCGATCAAGTTCCACACAGCCAACAAACTCTGCATTACAAAACTCCCCAATGACCCTCAAATAAATGGTGAGATATAACATTCACCCTCCACCCCACAGTGCAATGTTAAGTGTCCATAACAATTCGTGTTTTTCTAAATGCGAGTAAATCACACCCAAAAAAATTCTCTCCAATAATTCCTCTACCATGAATGCAAGGCTTAGTGGCCTTAGACTTCCAAGATTGGTTTCAGTAAGGCATTTGATAAGGTTCCCAATGCAAGGCTCCTTCAAAAAGTAAGGAGGCATGGAATCCAAAGAGACCTTGCATAGAGGGTTCAGAATTGACTTGCCCACAGAAGTCAAAGGGTGGTTGTAGATGGTACATATTCTACATGGAGGTCAGTGACCAGTGCTGCTCCACAGGGATCTGTTCCGGGACCTCTCCTCTTTGTGATTTTTATAAATGACCTGGATGAGGAAGTAGAAGGGTGGGTTAGTAAGTTTGCTGATGACACAAAGGTTGGGGGTGTTGTGGATAGTGTGGAGGGTTGTCAGAGGTTACAGCGGGACATTGATAGGATGCAGAACTGGGCTGAGAAGTGGCAGATAGTCTTCAACACAGATAAGTGTGAATGGTTCATTTCAGTAGGTCAAATTTGAAGACAGGATATAATATTAATGGTAAGACTATTGGTAGTGTGGAGGGTCAGAGAGATCTATGGGTCCAAGTTCGTAGGATACTCAAACCTGCAAAACAAAGTGAAAACCCAGAGCTAGTCAAAAGACAAACAATTAGACATAAAGGGTAAACTCAACATACCCATGAGGTGACACTGAGAATATACAATGCACATATTTATTTTTTATAGGCACCCGTAAGTCTCATGAGACCATGGATTTGCGCCTTGGAAGGTTTCCAGGGCACAGGCCTGGGCAGGGTTGTATGGAAGACCAGCAGTTGCCCATGCTGCAAGTCTCCCATCTCCACGCCACCAATGTTGTCCAAGGGAAGGGCGTTAGGACCCATACAGCTTGGCACTGGTGTCGTCGCAGAGCAATGTGTGGTTAAGTGCCTTGCTCAAGGATTCACACGCTACCTTGGCCAAGGCTCGAACTAGAGACCTGCAAATCACAAGATGAATGCCTTAACCATTTGACCACGCGCAATGCACATACTTATCCGAAAACAACCCCTGGTTGTGATACACTAGGATTGTAAGAATGAAGGGTGGGGGGAGGGGAGGGAACGTTGACTCAGACCACAAGAGGCCTGGATCGGCATTTTCATGCCTTACGCAGATTGGAAGTCTGTGTGGGGCGCCATTCCTCGCACAGACACTAGAGCAATGTGTGGTTAAGAGCCTTGCTCAAGGACACAAACACGCTGCCACAGCTGAGGCTCGAACTAGCGACCTTCAGATCACTAGACGAACGCCTTAACCACTTGGCCACGTGCCCAATGAAGGGCGTTGCACAGTTTATTCTTATAAATATTCTTATTCTGAATAAAGTTTATTTTGAATACAAAAAAATGTGCAGGTTTGTGGTGGCACAGTACCAGCGACTTGGTTTGAATTCTCAATGCTCTCCATAAGGAGCTTGTATGTTCTCCCTGTGACTGCGTGGGTTTCCTCCGGGTGCTCCAGTTTCCTCCCACAGTCCAAAGGCAGACTGTTAATAGGTTAATTGGTCAGATGGGTGTGGAAGTGCATCAAGGGCTTGTGCTCGCGCTACAAATGAAAAGGACCGATAACACTGCAAATTATACACTCAACCACGTGACAAAAGTTAAAAAAAATACACTGTTTTTGATTTGGATTTATATTTCTTGCATATATGTGGACTTTTTACCAATAAAGCTGATTTTTGATATACAAAATGATCATCTCAGTCTTTATATTTTCACAGCAGAATATTTCCCATTGACAGATGCTATGTATGTGTGAAAGTTAATGGATTGACAATTCCAAATTGTTTTCTACATTTCCTTCCGTTGACCGGTTTTATTTTCGGGCTCACTAGGCTTGCCCAACGCAGAGATCAGGAGCGGAACTGGAGCAGATTGTCAGCCACTGGTTTTCATCCCAAGTCCAGAAGAAAGGAAAAAGTTTCTCTGTGAATTTATTCCCAGTGAAAGTGTAGAGATGGGACTTGGCTTCTGCATTATAAAAGGAAAGTATCCCTGACTCGATTCTGAGATAAATTCCCAGCCTCCCAAGGGATGGATCAACAGGGAGGAGGGACGGAGGAGAAGTGTTTGCATGAAACTCGTCACCAGCCCGCTCAATGACCCAGACGCCATTCGCAGTTGTCATTTTGACCTCTCTCTTCCTCTCCATAGACTCTGCGGCAACTCCCAGACACCAGCCCCAATTCTCCCCCAGTTCCACCTCCCAGTAATGCCTCCCTGAAGTAAATCCCTCCGATCCCAGAGCACAGGGCCAGATTATAAACCTCTTCCCAGTGTCAGGAGGACTGATGCAATTTTGGGTCCATCTCACGCTCTTCCGATCCTCAGACACCTCGAGCCGTGGACCCACGGTTTCCACATCCAGGGTCACAGAGTCTGGGGAGTGGGCAAGAGAAGTAGAGAATTAGAGAGTCTGCGGGAATCAGATGGAGATTGGAGCAGCATGGCCATAGGACCAGGGGAGATTCATGCATCTGACATAAATGCTTATCCGTTCTTCACTTAACCATGTCAGATGGACAACAAACCTCTGCCAATGTTCATTCTGATCTGTAAAGCAGAGATGGTGAGGCGAAAGTGGTGCTAGGGGACTGAGAATGAGGTAGGACAGCAGAGGAGAGCCGAAGGGGAAAGCAGTGAATTATTTGACACTGAAGACGCAGTTGGAAAGAAAGGTTGGCATTGTTCAAGTACAATCAGGGTAATATTTCTTGTGATCGTTTTCATCATTCGGAGCAGATCACTCTCCAAGAATCTACAACTCATGGTCTCTTTATTTACTTGTTTGTTATTTATTTCCTTGTTTATGTGTTTTTTTTTATCTATCCACCTACTTATGTACTTACCTATTTATTAATTTTTTTTTCTCAGCTTAAGCTGGTAAAACCTGAGGTACAGGCATAGCCAAGCATACTCATTCTAGGAACATTCTAACTACTCTAGTTGTGGTTAGTATAGTGGCTTTCTGCAGATTCATGTAAATATTACCATGTAGGCCTAATTGTCTTTCAAGGGTAAAGCCCTCCCCACCATTAAGCTCATCTGTATGAAGCTTTGTCACAGGAAAGCAGCATCCATCATCAGAGATCCCCTTCACCCATGATATGCTCCTTTCTCCTTGCTGCCATCAGGAAGACGGTACAGGAGTTTCAGGACCCAAACCATCAGGTTCAGGAACAGTTATTACCCCTCAACCATCAGGCTCCTGAACCAAAGGAGATAACTTCACTCAACTTTACAACTGGTGTAACAGGCAGTGGAGGTGACTGTACATGTTAACTCGGGTGTGTGTGGCTTCCACATATAAATCAACGCACTGGATTCCAGTACTAAGGGCGGATATTATCGTGGGTTTGCCCTCAGTAAGCTGATCCTCCTTCATTGCAATTTGATGGGAACTTCATTATGTTGACTTTATTAATTTCAGTTGATCTGCTACAGTGGCCAATGCAGGCTGTGGTCTAACAATTCCCATTAGAATGATAACGGGGGTGATTTCACAACAGCTGGGAGGCTATTGTGGTCATCAGAGGAGAGAAGCGAGTTAACTAGCAGCTGGACTACACACGGGATGCAGTAAGTATGCAGACGTCCATTGCTAAAACATCTGTGAACCACAGGCATTTTTATAACAATTGCAGTCACCATATTGATAATAACATTTTGTTTTGTCCGCAGTGTGTAAATTAACTGGACTTAAATTGCTCGGCGGCTGCAGCAGCATTTAAAATGAAGTATCTGGAGCTTTATAGATTGTGATTGAATTGAAGACATAGGGCTGTATTAGTAGAGCTGCGTTCTTGGCTTGGTTGTGTCCATAGACCTGACATCTCAACATGACTGTTTCAAAGTGATTCTTCCTTACAGGTGGCTTTGAGACTAGAATAACCTCTGTATTTCACTTGCCCTTGTTCTGCATTTATTTGCATACGTCATGAATGTCACAGTAGCATATGGTGACAATTACCTACTTTGATGATACATTTACTTTGAACGCTGGCCACCAATAAATCAGACAAAAATTAACAGGGTCAGTTTTACCTTGCTTAATGGCGTCAAGCATTTCTCTCAATGCTGCGTGAAGCAAAAACGGGTGGTCGAATTTTGCGATCTGCAGCACGTCGACTGCTTCTGGCAATACACATTTCTCACTAATCCTGTGAATATTAAACAGCTGGTCTCAAAATGAACAGGAAATTTCTGACTTATTTCATAAAACCATGTAGATTTTCAGAATAGACAATATCCTACCTTGACTTCCGACAAGTTTCCTCCTGAAATAAAGAAAGCACAGATCTCAACTGACTGAGGTTGACCGTTCATTACACCAGAAATTTTCACCAAGTCATCATAAATTGACAGAAATTCTAAATTCTGCATGACGCACAGAGAGCAGGCATAAATCTCTGAGAAACAAAACATGCGTTAAAGCACCAGGGTGAAGAAGCGTTTGTGATAACAGAGAGGACACAGCAAACATGAAGGAGCGAACACACTTCTACCTCTATACAATGGAATGAATTATGTCATAGTGGATCTTAAATTGTCGGTAGATTTCATAAAATTTGCATGGAGAAATGGTATATGATGTTCTTTGATGGACACCATATCTCCACATGCATGGAGAAATGGTATATGATGTTTTTTGATGGACACCATATCTCCACATGCATTTCAGAAGTGAAATCAGGAAGGCGTGACCACGGAAATGTTAGAAGCAAGTTTGTAAGGGGAAACTGGATGAATCCATGAGGGAAAATTAAATTAAAAGCGTTTTGGTTGGGTGAAGCGGGAGGAAGTTCTTCTGAAATGGGAACATGGGCACAGAGCAGAATAGTCTATCTGCAATCTTGAAAATGATGTAATTCTATGCAGAACATATTTCAAAAACAGAGCAAATTACACCAAAATTTTTGAATATTATCAAGGGAAATCGGATATGCATAAATCTATTGTACGTGTCATGTTCTGGAACTTAGCGTTAGTACCGAGCCGCAAAACAGTCCCTGTTACAACCGACATGTTGACAGCTTGCAGGTGCACTTGGATTTGAACGTCAGGTTGGGGGTATATAGGCCATAAGACATAGGGGAGAATTAGGCCATTGGCCCCTATCGAACCTGCTCTGCCATTCTGTCATGCCTGATATATCAACCCCATTCTCCTGCCTTCCCCCCGTAATCTTTGACACCCTGTCTCATCAAGAGCTTATCAAGCTCTGTTTTAAATATATCCAATGACTTGGCTTCAGAGCTGTCTCTGGCTGAAGAAATTCCTACTCATTTCTGTTCTAAATCCTTCTATTCTGAGGCTGTGCCTTCTGGTCCTGGACACACCCACTAGACTCTTCCACTATTGGAAACATACCCTCCACATCCACTCTGCCTCGGACTTTCAATATTCGATATGTTTCAATGAGACGCACCGCCCCCCCCCCCCAGCCATTCTTCTAAAACATTGACTGAGGGAAATGCAAATAAAATCACACTCTGTCAACGATACAACATCTCATTCCACAAGTCGTCACAGGCATTTCCAAGACTGTACAGCTTTGCACCTACTGCTCTGTGACTGCACTTCGACTGAACTAACCTGAAGTATCATTGCTCACCTTCAGAAATATCACACCTTCTTGCTCCAATCGTTTCTGTAACTTTGAGACTTCCCGCTGTATAGAATTTAAATCCTCCTGGATCTCTCGAAGATTTTTCTCCATTCTGTTTAGAATCCTCTCCTCTTCGTCCTTGAGGTCTCTAAGCACGCGCTGCTCTTTCTCAGTGAGAATCTGGTGCATTTTAGCGAATTCAGATGTGACGTGGAAATGCAGAATATGTGACTGTTCCTGTCGAATGAAAGGCGTGTACAGTATTGTTGTGAGGCACAGATGAGGGAGGCTGTCGGTGCTGGGAATCTGAGGAAACACGCACGAAACAGCAGGCTGGGAGCATCAGCACCTATAGGTGGAAATGAGCAGTCGACATTTTTAGATGAGACCCTTCATCAGGACTGGTAATACAGAGGGCAGAGGCCAGAACAAAAGGTGAGGGAAGTGGGCTGTGATTACAAGCTGGCAGTCAGCAAGTAAATCCAGGTGAGGGGGCGGGGGAGGGAATAATGTGAAAAATTGGGAGGTGATAATTAAAGGATGAAGTGGCGGAAGAAGGACTCTGATAGGAGAGGAGAGTAGACCATGGAATAAAGGTAAGGAGGTGAGGAACAGGAAAGTATGCGTGATGTGTAAATCATGAGGACAGGGGGAGGTGCGTGGGTAAAGAAAGAAAGAGCCCAGTGGGTGAAGAGGAAATAAAGAAGGGAGTGGAAGACCGATGGGAGTGGTTACCCTGTGGTAAACCATATATATGTTGTAATTGGGTTAACTGTCTGGACATGCCCCTCTGTTGACTGCGCCTGTGGCTCCTCCCACAGAACCCTGAATAAAGGTGATTTCGCCTTGCCCCTCCTCCTCAGACCGGATGCAGACACCCAGCATGGAAGTCGTATTGTACAGCGAATAAAAGCCTTTCAGTATTTACACAACTTCAGTCTTTTGGAGTTATTGAAGGTGCTTCATGCCCGAAGTCAGATAAGTTGGCGACGATGCTGTCATTTTGGAGGTAAATAAGGTGGAGTATTGGGAACTGCTCCTCCACCCTGCATCTGGTCTCAATGTAACATCAGAGGTGGGAGTGTACAGACATATCAGTGTGGGAACGGGAAGCAGAATTAAAATAGCTGGCAATCGAGAGATCCTTGCTTTTACAGTGGATGGAATGAAGGTGGGCAACCTCCGACGGGTCTCACCAATGTAGGAGAGGCTGCACTGAGAGCACCGGAAACAGCAAAAGACCCCAGTGGATTGACGTGTGAAGGGCTGTCTCCCCTAGAAGAAGTGCTATAGGGCCCCAAATGGTGGTGATCGGTCCCAAGCACGGTTGAAAAAGAGGAGTTTGGCCATGGGACTAGAAACCCCATCCCGTAAAAACCCAAAGTTGCAGAAACGCCAACAGAAACTCTAAAAACCTCATTCCTGGGACGGAAAGGATCTTAAGTCTGGCCCAGGATAGAGGACGCTGGCGAACTGCCGTCAGCAGCCTCTGCCCCTAAGGGTGATGCGCTAGAAAGAATAGTGGTGAGGGAGCAGGTTTTTTGTGATGCATAAGAGCAATAAATCGACACAAATTCATGCTTTAGAAGAAGTCCTTACCCTAAGTTCAGAGATCTTCTGCCTCTGACGTTGCTCCATTTCCTGGATTACTGGCGTCCTTTTTGCAAGCGATTCTATGGAAGATTCGATCTGAGCCTGAAATGCAGTGTGTAAAAAAAGATATTGAAAAATGTAATCCGATAATCACGTGATCAAACGGCCTTTCTATTTACCTTGTACATTTTCACAGCTTCTTTAATCGGCAGAAAGCGGTGCTCTCTGTGTTCCAGCGCATCTCTACAGATCACACAGAGCAGCTTCTTGTCCGTCTCACAAAACAGCTTCAGTTCTTCCTCATGTTCCTCGCAGTGAAGTTTACTTTCCTTCTCTTTCGGATTCAGGCTTAGTTTTCGAGCTTTCTCAGACAGACTTGCTAAGGCCCGATTGGCCCTGAGTGTGCGGTCCGCAAACACCTCTCTACATTCCGGGCAGGAGTTTCTCTCCTCCTTTTCCCAACACCGTGTGATACAGGAGCGGCAGAAGTTGTGTCCACAGTCCAGTATAATCGGATCGGTGAAGAAATCCAGGCAAATGGGACAACTTATTTCTTCGGTTAAGCTAACCAGCTGTATCGAAGCCATTTTGATTACTAACACTTCCTGATCCAGAATGCTTTAAGAGGGGAGTTACTTATCAACTGACGCTGCGGCAGAAATTTCCGGCGGGGTATTATAAGACACTTTTAAAGCATATATCCGTGGACAGATTATCTCCTATTCTGCTGGATTGAAAAAACGTATCAAGAACGAAATACTTGTGTTAATTGAGAAGATTAAAGAAATTGATTAGAAAGATGCCAGTGAGGAACTTTATAAACAGAGAGTCGAACTTCAAAAGGAACGCAGTTTACCGTTAACATCTTCAATTGAAAATCAATCAATGAAAATAAGAAGCGAGTTTTATATACATAGTGATAAATCTGGTAAATTATTAGCTAATCAATTAAAAACTGCAAACACGAGGAAATCTGCAGATGCTGGAATTTCAAGCAACACACACAAAAGTTGCTGGTGAACGCAGCAGGCCAGGCAGCATCTCTAGGAAGAGGTACAATCGACGTTTCAGGCCGAGACCATTCGTCAGGACTAACTGAAGGAAGAGCTAGTAAGAGATTTGAAAGTGGGAGGGGGAGGGGGAGATCCAAAATGATAGGAGAAGACAGGAGGGGGAGGGATGGAGCCAAGAGCTGGACAGTTGATTGGCAAAGGGATATGAGAGGATCATGGGACAGGAGGCCTAGGGAGAAGGAAAGGGGGAGGGGGATGGGCAAAGAGTATAGTGAGAGGGACAGAGGAAGAAAAAGGAGAGGGAGAGAAAAAATATAAAATAAATAAATAAATAACAGATGGGGTACGAAGGGGAGGTGGGGCATTAGCGGAAGTTAGAGAAGTCAATGTTCATGCCATCAGGTTGGAGGCTACCCAGATGGAATATAAGGCATTGTTCCTCCAACCTGAGTGTGGCTTCATCTTTACAGTAGAGGAGGGCCATGGATAGACATATGAGAATGGGAATGGGACGTGGAATTAAAATGTGTGGCCACTGGGAGACGCTAGTGTGACAAAGTATGAATAAATGAGTTAATCTGATCAGCCATCGAGTTAGCCCCCACCCCCACGTGTTCCCCCGACCTAATACCCCCATCACTGCACAACTCACTTTTTATAATGCTGTTTATATGGTGTTATTTATGCATTTGTATATATTTTATTCCACATTCATACTTTAAGCTATGGTGTTATTGTCATAAGGGGGCGTTGGTGGCAGACCCAAATGAAAGACAGACACTGAAGTACTAGGAACAGGAGTAGGTGTGTCAAGTAAGCAAGGGAAGTGGGGAAGAGATGATGGTGGACAAGACAGAGGCCCTGGTCGAAGCTAGGATACAGGGCCCGGGCTAGGACTAGACTGGGAAAGCTGGACCTGGACGAAGAAGAAGAACTTGGAAACTGGACAAGGACTCTGAGCCAGAGACTGGACAGGGACCCAGAACCTGGGTCTTGGACCCCAGATCTAGGCAAGGACAAGACGTGGTTACCGGATGAGAAGTGGCAACTAGGACTGGATGTGAGCCTCCTGGACAGGACGAGGGAACCCCAGCTCCGGGCTGGGTGAGGAACATGGACAGGACGAGAACACGAAGCCTTGACTTGGATGAGGGAGAACAGGAATAGGAACGCAGAGCCTTGGTCTTGAGGGAGAACAGGAATGCAGAGCCTTGGTCTTGAGGGAGAACAGGAATGCAGAGCCTTGGTCTTGAGGGAGAACAGGAATGCAGAGCCTTGGTCTTGAGGGAGAACAGGAATGCAGTGCCTTGGTCTTGAGGGAGAACAGGAACGCAGAGTCTTGGTCTTGGGAGACAGGGATGCAGAACACAGAGCCTTGGTCTGGGGAGACAGGAATGCGGAGCACAGAGCTGGGACTCCTCCTTGGGAACAGGACGTAGGGCTGGGACTCATACACAGAACGCTGAACATGACGGGATGGTTCCCAACACAAGGTAGTGGCAAACAGCCAGAACTACCTAGCAGAGGCGTGGACACGGTGACAGTTCCCAACACAAGGTAGTGGCAAATGACTGGACCTACCTAACGGAGGCATGGACACAAGCGAGGTTGCAGGCTAGGCTTCAGGCAAAGGTTTCAGACAAGGCTTCAGGCAAAGTTTGCAGGCGAGGGCTACAGAAGGAAGTGGAAGGGAAGGGAACAGTCCAGCAACTGAAGCTGAACCCAGGAGCTGTTTATGTAGCCAGCCCAAAATGAGAATCGTGCGCCACAATTAAGGCACACAACAGGACAAGGGAAAACCAGAAAACCTGGAATAAGGATTGATGGACTGGACCGTGAACTGGAATGTGGACTTCACAGATTGGACCATGACAGTTATTTATGCATTTGTAGATATTTTATTCCATATTCGTACTTTAGGTTGGATGTTGCTTTTGTTGCATGTGACACCAACACACCACAGCAGATCTTGTTTACGTGCACTTCAGTGGGACATTTGATAAGGTCTGGTATGATAGACTCCTGCTTCTAACGCTGAAGCACTGAGACTTTGGAGAGAGTCCAGAAGTGGTTCACGATGATGACTCCGGAAATGAAGAGGTTAACATATGAAGAGGATTTAGCAGCTTTGGGACTGTACTGACTCTAACTTAAAAGAATGCGGGGTGGGGGGGGGGGTCTCATTGAAACATACCGAATGTTGAAAGGACTAGAAAGGGTAGATTTGGAGAAGATGTTTGCTATGGTGGGGTCATCCAGAACTAGAAGGTACAGCCTCAAAATTGACAGGCGACAGAGATAAGTGGGAAGTTTTTTTTTATCCAGAGAATTGTAAATCTGTGGAATGCTCTGCCACAGATGGCAGAGGCCGTCTGTGTGTACATTTGAGGCGGAAATTGATCGTCTCCTAATTGGTCAGGGCATCAAAGGAAATGGTATATGGGGTTGAGTGGGATCAGGGATCAGCCATGGTGGAATAGTAGAACAGACTCGATGGGCTGAATGGCCTAATGCTTTTCCTGTGTCTTAGGGTCTTATGGACTCTGGAGAGCTATTGTTGGCGGCCTCTGTCCCAGCAGGGGTGATGGTGCTTAAGTAGAAGAAGACGTGGGAGGGAAGGGTTAAATTGATCTGAGATTATGTTAAAAGGTCAGCGCAATGTCCTGGGCCGAAGAGCTTGTACTATGCTATGTTGTTCTAGATTCTATGAATTTTAGAAATGCAGTTTCTTCTTTCATTTTCATTCTAAAATCTTTTTTATTGATTATTATTGAGATCAACAAAAAATACATTAAAGTAATCAAGTCAACATGTCAATATACAATGAGGAATTAAACTACCAAATAACTGATTAACAAAGCTAAACAACATATCAATAATAATAAGAAAAAATAAAGTGTTAATTTTTTTTGGAAAAAAGAAGGAAAACAAGAACCTCTGCTAACTAAAACAAACAAAAAAAAACTCTGCTAACAAAAAAAAACAGGAAAAGAGAAAAAAACCCATTGGGAGCACAACCCTGGAGCTATGCGTCATACAAGCTTCCATAAAAGAAAAACATCAATCCGCCAGCTCATATCCATTTAAACAAGAATCAGAGGAAACTATCTTGATTAACTCAAATCAGATTATAGTCGCAGGCAAAGAACCCCACCTTTTCTCAGTCAAATCGAGGATCAAAAGTTAGACTTCTGATTTTCTCCAAACTAAGACATGGCAACACCTGAGAGAACGACTGTATCAAGGTAGGAGCAGAGACATCTTTCCATTCCAATAAAATAGCCCTTCTGGCCAATAAGGTAACAAATGCAATTACTTGTTGGTCTGGTATAGAAATACCGTGAATATATTGAGTGATTATACCGAACAAGACTGTAAATTTATCAAGTTGTAAATTAATTTTTAAAGCTTTAGAAATTGTAGAGAAAATAGATTTCCAAAACTGTTTCAATACAGAACATGACCAAAACATATGTGGTCAATGTAGTTGTCTTGGTTTTACATCTATCACACTGACTATCAACATTAGGAAACATTTTAGATAGTCCCTCCTTTGTCAAATAGTAATGATATACAATTTTAAATTGAATTAAAGAGTGACTGGCACAAATCGAAGAAGAATTAACCATCTTCAAAATTCGCAACCAATCCTCTGTTATCAAGGTCATGTTCAGCTCTCTTTCCCAATCTTACTTAATCTTAAGTGAAGGGTAATTGTACTGATGTAACAGTAAATTATATAATTTCCCAATAAAACCTTTCACTAAATGATTCATTTTTAAAATAATGTCTAACAGGTCAGAATCCTGTATATATGCAAAGTTACTTAAATATTCTTGTAAGAAATGCCTGACCTGAAGATATTTCAGGAAATGTGAGTACGAGAGAGAGTATTTAGTTACTAATTTCTCGAAAGGCATCAATCGGCCTTTTTGAACAGATCCATGAAGGAATAGACTCCTTTATTCCTCTAAAGAAAAAAAGGTAGGATCACTTAATGAAGGTTTAAATAAATAATTTCCATAAATTAAACTAAGAAGGTTAAATTTTTTGAGATTAAAAAAATTACAAAACAGGTACCAAATTCATAATGAATGCTTAATCACAGGATATAAATTTAGATTAGAAATTTTGGCCAGTTGTACAGGTAAAGAAGCTACTAATAACGAGGTTAAGTAAAACTGTTTCACAGCTTTCAATTCCAAATCAGCTCAAGGTGGTCATTCATTTTTATCAACCCAATATAACCAGGAACACAAAACGTATATTAACAGCCCAATAGTACATTTTTAAATTAGGCAGAGCAAGACCTCCATCCTTTTTTTAATATTTGCAATTGATATTTTCTAATTCTTGGTCTTCTATTATTTCAAACAAAAGATGAAAAGATGAATCAATCTGATCAAAAAAACTTCTTAGTTAAAAAAATAGGAATATTTTGAAATACATATAAAAACTTTGGTAAAATCATCATTTTAACTGCATGAATTCGGCCAGCTAACGAAATTGTAAGTGGATTCCACCTACAAAATAATTGCTTCATAAAATCCACGAAAGGAACCAAATTAGCTCTGTAAAGGTCTCTGTGAGATTTAGTGATAATAATACCTAAATACTTAAAACAGTCCGTAACTTTAAAAAGAATGCCATCATATATAAAAGCAGAATCATTTACAAGAAATAATTCACTTTTATGAAGGTTTAATTTATATCCTGAAAACTCTCCCAATTCATTTAACAATTTCAATAAACTACGAATGGATTCTTCAGGATATGAAACATAAACTAGGAGATCATCAGCATAAAGGGAAATCTTATGAATAGTCCCATTTATGGAAATTCCATGGACATCTTTAGCTTCATGAAGTGCAATGGCCAAGGGTTCAAACACCAAATTAAATAATAGGGGACTTAACGGACATCTTTGTCTCATACCCCGCGAGAGTTTAAAAAAGGAGATCTGCAATTATTAGTAATAACAGCAGCAAAAGGGCTTTTATATATCATTCTAATCCACTTATTAAGATTAGTACCAAAGTTGAATTTTGCTAAAACGTTAAATAAGTATTTCCATTCAACTCTATCAAATGCATTTTCAGCATCAAGAGAAACAACACATTGGGGAGTCTTAGAAAAGGATGAGTATATAACATTTAACAGTCTCCGAGTATTAGAGAAGGAATAACGCCCCTTTACTAAACCTGTTTGGTCCTGAGAGATAATTTGAGCTAGAATATTCTCCAGTCGATTAGCCATTAGGTTTGAAAAAATTTTAGCATCCGGATTTCATAATGAAATAGATCTATATGAAGCGCAGTCAGTGGGGTCTTTATCTTTCATAAGAATTAGAGAAATAGAAGCTTCATAAAATGTGGGAGGTAACTCTCCTATCAAAAAAAAATCTTTGAGCGTCTCCAACATATATGGAGAAAGCAATTTTTCAAATTTTTTATAAAATCTCACAGAATAACCATCCAATCCAGGAGCTTTACCAGATTGCATTGAAAGAATAGCTTTCTGAATTTCTTTTTTGGTAATAGGAGTATCAAGAGTTTGTTGATCTTCAACAGAAATTCTAGGAAAATCAATCTTTTGTAAAAAGGCATTCATTTTAGAAGGATCAGCTGGAAACTGATATTTATAAAGTTCAATGTAAAAGTCTTGAAAATTTTTATTAATGTCTTCATAATTACAAGCTCCCTTTCGAATTTTTTAAATTTGTCTATTAGCTCTAGCTGCTTTTAATTGAGATGCTAATAGCTTATTATTTTTATCTCCAAACACATAAAATTGACTTTTCAATTTAAGCACATTTCTTTCAATAGGATAAGTTAATAGTAAATTATATTGTGATTGAAGTTCAACCCTTTGTTTAAATACATCAATGTTAGGAGAGATTGCATAAATATTATCCAAGTCTTTAATTTATTTTGAAATCTTATCTAACTCTATTTTTGTCTGTTTCTTAAGCTTCGCTAAATAGGAGACTATCTGACTTCGCAAATGTGCTTTAAATGTACCCCATATAATCAATTTCGACACATCTCCTGTATTGTTGAAAAGAAAAACAAATCTTTTATCTGAGTCTCAATAAATTTGACAAAGTCCGAACTTTGTAATCAATTTTCTGGAAAACGCCAAGAAAAGTTTGCAATACCGACATCATTCAATTCAAAAGTTAAACTGAAAGGCGCATGATCCGAAACAGCGACAGCGTCATATTCACATTCCTGGACTTTGGACAAAATTCGGAAATCAGCTATAAAATAATGGATTCTCGAATATTTTTTGAGAGTATGTGACTAGAAGGAATAATCTCTGTCATTAGGATGTAGATGCCTCCAGATTCCGACCAAACCATAATCGATTAAAAAGGAGTTAATAAGTGATGCGGAACAGCTCTAAACCGCTGATTGTTTGAACTCTTGTCAATCAAAGGATTTAAACAACATTTAAAATTACCCCCCATTAACAACATATATTCATTTACTTCTGGCAATAAACCAAGTACGTTTTTTAAAAAAAGATCATTTACATTAAGTCCATATAGATTAATCAGCACAATTTTTCTATTGCAAATTGTTCCTTTGGCAATTAAAAATCTACCATTAGTATCTGACACAATGTCTTCTTGGATAAATAAAATATTAGATTTAATAAAAATAGATACCCCTTTGTTTTATTTTGACAAGTAGCATGATATTGAAGGCCCTTCCACATTTTAAAAAGATCTATCTTGATCACCCGTTCTGATATGCGTTTCTTGAGCGAAAATTATATCGGGCTGGAATCGATTAATAATTTTAGAAGTCTTCTTTCGCTTAATAAGATGATTCCAGCTACGTACGTTCCAACTAATAACGTTTATCTGTTTAACTACCATAAAATATTTTAACGCATAAATACACGCATACCAACGCGGGATAATCAAAAATAGCGGTGATAAGTATAACCACATAGAAAACACGCATGCTCCGGAACTCCGTTATGGAAAAAATACAATAAAAAAACTGAAATTAATCCTACAATGAAACTTATAGTTCGAAACTAACCCCAATCCTCCCACCATTCCAAAAGCCAGTAATCCGGCAAAGAGAAAGAATAAGCTAGAATGCGGCCCCATAGAAAAATAAAAAAGAAACAGAACTCCGCGAGCTTCCCAATTTATAATAGTGATTATAAAAGTTTTCCTTAACTCCCCCCACCATTTACAAAAAAAAACAAAAAAAAACACGGCCCTAAAATAAGAAAGCCCTGCGGAGGAAAAAAAAAGATGTTACTGCTTATTCATCAAAAAAAGACTGGGGAATGCAAAAACAATCTCCAAAGACGTCAAAACAATAAAATTAAACAAACAGAAAAATGTCTATGTAATCTCTAACGAAGAAAAAATGGCGCCATTATCCCTTTGATTTACTGCCGAATTAAAAAAAAGCTGTTTTAGATGAAAAACAGAGACTAATTATCTAACTACTAAGCACTCCTCGATATATATATATATATATATATATATATATATATATAAAACGTCCTTATAAACTATGAAAACTATCATTTAATTAATGAAGAAAAGGAAAGATAAAAACAAATAATCAAACCAGTTAACAATCTGCCCGCTGTGTTAATTCACTCAGTATACCAAACAGATTTCGGAAAAGTCATTCATCAGTCAAATCAAGTAGTTCACATCTTCTTTAAATGGCCCATCGATCAAAGGACATCTTCAACATATCAGAAATCTTTAAAGCTTGGTTTCTTTCAGAAAATTATTCAGCAGACCTAATGCCATTCAAACCCCGGCCACCTCCAAAGTAGAATTAACATAGTCCAATGCCGCTTTGGAATCCAGAAAAACACGTGGAGTCGAATCCTTAGGAAATAATTTTAATTGGGCTGGATAGTGAAGTGATGGGAATAATCCTTTATCGTAGGCTATCTTCATAGCTGGAACGAATTTGAACTGCTGTTCCATAACTTCCCGTGGATAATCTTCATAAAAACGAATCTGGGAACCCTTGAATTAAAAACTCTGTGTCTCCTTGCATATTTTATGATTTGGTCTTTAACTTTGAAACGAAGTAAGCTGACCAAAACTGATCTCGGATCTTGAGATTTCGAAGTGAAAATTCTACGCGCTCTTTCAATATCGGGAGGCTAAGGTAAAATATCCGGAAACAGAGTTTGAAACAAATGAGCAAAATAGTCCAATAAATCCCCACTCTCAGATCGTTCCTTCAGTCCAACAATTCGAATGTTATTCCGACGAGATCTTGCGTCCAGATCGATAATCTTGCGTTGAGACTGTTCCAAGCGGGCTGAAATATCCGCTTCTGTCGCTTCAACTCTTTAAGTTCAGAATTCAAGGAAATAATACTTTCCTCTACGAAATGAAAACTCTGTCGAAACGACTTACTCTCAGAAGTGTTTTTATCTATTTTCTTGTCGAGACCCATCAACGCATGTTCTAAACACTCAGCTCAGACAGGCATATCTTCTGATTTTTCTTTCGAAATTTTTCCCTTTCCATTGCTGGATTCAGAAACCTGCTTTCCATTTCTTAAAGATTGTGACATGCAATCTATAAGAACAACTATTCCCCTCTAAGATCCGACAAACAGAAGTTAAAAATTCAGAGCTTAAACTGGGGGAGAGGAAGAATTAAACGCAGCCACACAAATTGTGTGTTACTCCAGTGAGCTGCAGGCGGAAGTCCCAGTTTCTTCTTGTATGTATATTTTTATCATATTTTCTTTTTCAGAGTAGAGGCTTTGCGGGCATGCCGGTAGTCTAAGGTCTTCTTGCCAGCATATATAGAAGGGATAAACACAGCGTAGAAGAACTTAACATCTGTATCATTCCAAACGTCCACGAGTGGCAACCATGTTCTGTGCACAGAATGTGATCACCCTTTAGAACCGATGAGATTGTGAGTAAGCCCAGATGTTTAGTGCGACGCCATTATGTTCGGAGCGTTCCAGAATTCGGAAGTTTAATTCCGGCGCTGTCTGTACGGTCCTCCCCGTGACCGCGTAGGGTTCCGCCTGGTACTTTCGTTTCCTCCAAAGACGTGCCGCTAGCAGGTTGATTGTTCATTGTAAATTGCCCTGTGATTAGGCTAGCGATAAACAGGTGAGTTGCTGGGCGGGGCGACTCGTTGGGCCGAGACAGCCTGTTCCGCATTTTGTCTCCAAATAAAATTAAATTTAAATCATACACAGATCGACGCTACCAATGTAAAGAAAATAGTGCAGGTTTTTTTTTGTCATTTATATAGATGGTACATTTATTTTATGATGAGTCTATTTTTGAAATACAAGTAGATTATTTCGATCTTTACTTTCACACGAAGTATTTTGATTTCTATTGGCGGATGCCATTAATGCATTAAAATTAATGGATCAACAGCTCTCTACCTATTGCGTTGTGCTTCATTTTTGCACCGGTTTTTATTTCCTGGCTCATTGGGGTTTAGATCTCTGAATCTGCCAGTGATTAGGAACGATTCTACTGCCGGGTCTGGATCCCGCTCCTGCTGCCGGTCTCCGGGCCTGACACTTGGGTAGATCAAGAGCGGAATTGCAGCAAATTCTCAGCGACTGGTTTTCATCCCATGTCCCAATGAAAGGATAAAATTTCCCCCCGAAGTTATTCACACCGAAGGTGTACAGATGGGACTTGGCCTCCGGGTTGTAAAATGAAACGGTTCCGAGATCGTAATTAAGATAAACTCCCACCCTCCCAGGGGCTGGATCAGAAGCGAGAAGGGATGGATGGCTGGCGTTTGCATAAAACTCGTCACCCGACCGCTCGATGACCCAAACTCCAGTCTCCGGTCTCTGCCCGACACCTGCCTTCCTCTCCACAAACTCAGCGGCGACTCCCACGCTCCAGCCCCAATTCCCCTCCACCTCCACCTCCCAGTAATGTCTCCCCGATGTGAACACCTCCGATCCCAGCACACAAGGCCAGACTGTGAACCTCTTCGCGGTGTCAGGGATATTCCTCCGGATCCCGGTCCATCTCACACTCTTCCGATCCTCAGACACCTCGAGCGCCGGATGCGCCGTTTCCACATCCAGGGTGATAGAGACTGGGGGGAGAAGCAGAGATTAGAGAGTCCCCGTGGATCGGGGTGGGTTGAAGACTCGGACAGCGCGGCCCAGGGACCGGAGGAGAAACCGCTCGGCCGCAGACACTTCCGTGCCACCCGCATAAACCTTTCCCAGCATTCATCCAACAACATCGGATGGACAACAAACTTCTGCCAAGGTTCCCGCTGGTCGGTAGAGGCGAGATGGTAAGGCAAAAATCGGTGCCAGGACACCGAGAATATAGCGGAAAGGCAGAGGAGAGTGGTGGGGAAAGCAAGGATTGATTTGACACACACAAAATGCTGGAGAAACTCACAAGGTTTGGCAGCATCATCGAAACAGTATATTTCTCTCCATAGATACTGCCTGACCTGTGTGTGTTGCTCTAAACTTCCAGCATCTGCAGATTCTGTTCTGTTTGTGATTAATTCTATATCTCATGCTCTCTGTATTATTTATTTGTTTGTTTTTATAAAAAAAAAATCACTGTTTGTCTTCTTTTGGACATTTGTTGTTTGTCAGTCGTTATTTTCATAAATTAGATTCATAGAAAAGTACTGCACGGAAACTGGCCCTTCGGCCCATCTAGTCCGTGCCGAACCATTTTAACTGCCTAGTCCTATTGACCTGCATTGGGACTGTAGCTCTCCATGCCCCACTATCCATGTACCTATCCCAACTGATCTTAAGCGGTGAAATCAAGCCCACAGGCAACTCTTGCGATGGCAGCTCGTTCCACACTGTCATGAGTGAAGAAGTTTCCCCTCATGTTCCCCTTAAACATTTCACCTTTCACCCTTAACCCATGACCTCTAGTCTCAATCCTACCAAATGTCAATGCAAAAAGCTTGTTTGCATTTACTCTATCTACATTCGACGAAATTTGGTATATCTCCATCAAATCTCCCCTCAATTTTCAGTCCTAACCTATTCAATCTTTCCATATAACTCAGGTCCTCCACTCCACTTGCAAATTCCCTCTCTACTCTTTCAACCTTATTTTCATCTTTCCTGTAGGAAAGATGCATTTATTTATTTCCCTGTAAATGTCTGCATGAAAATGAATTTCAATGTGCCAAATGGTGACATATATAAATTTTGATAATAAAAGTATTTTCACTTTTATAAAAATGCAAGATCAACGTTTCAGGTAGATAAACATGATCTACGTTCTGATGACAGGTCGGCAGCGTGAAATTTTGGCTTTATTTTGTTCTGTTCACATGGCGCCTGACCTGAAGAACATCCTGAACATATTTGTTGTCATATTTATATCAGATTTTAGCATCATAGACATTTTCTTAGGCAACACACACAAAATGCTGGAGGAACCCATCAGACTAGGCAGTATCTATCGGAAAGAGTTAACAGCAGACGTTTCGGGCCGAGACCCTTCATCAAGACTGCAAAGGCACTTTCCTTCTAGTTTTGAAATGTAGAGTGAAAATATAAACACAATGTAGATTTTCGAGCGTATTTTTGATTATGCTGGGTAATGATCAAATATCAATCCTTTCTAAAAAATATCCTCAACGTATTTGGGGGATCTAGGAGAGACTGAATGGATATCTGTACCTTGGTTATCTCTCTGCTTGAGTTAGAATTTGTTTCTGTTTGTGTTGCTTCCATTATATGTGTTTATACTTGGAGTAACGCTGCAGCCTCAGCACCCTGCATGTGATGTACATGTGGATATGTGGTGTCGGTGTATCTCTGTACACACGGCTGCACAGGTTAATTATGTTATGTGTGTGTGTGTGTGAGAGAGAGAGAGAGAGAGAGATAAAGAGATAGAAATAGAGAGAGAGAAAGAGAGAGAGATGCCTGGGTTCTACATATAAATTAACGCATTGGATTCCATTGTAATGTTAAGGGTGGACAAGATAGAAGTTTTGCCCACAATAGGCCAATCCACCTTCAGTTAATTTTTCTGATGGCAACTTTGATAGGCTGACTGCTGCCTATGCAGATTGTGGTCTAACAATTCCCTTTAAAATGCGAACATGGGGCGGTTGCACAGCAACTGCGAGGCTATAATGCTCATTAGAGGAGAGAACCGAATTAATCGGCATCTGGACTACACGCCAGACACAGTAAGAGCACCGACTTCTGTTGCTGAAACTTGTGATCTACGCGGATTCTTATAACAATCGTAGTCACCACATTGGTATTAACTCTTTTTTCTCAGTCCCTATGTGTTAAATAGCTGGATATAAACTGCCCCGGCTGCTGCAGCAGGATTGAGTTCATGTGTAGGAAGTCTGTGTAGGGGAGCACTTTGGTTCCAGTGATCATGACACCATTAGTTTCAATTTGATCATGGACAAGGATAGATCTGGTCCTGGGGTTGAGGTTCTGAACTAGAAGAAGGCCAAATTTGAAGAAATGAGAAAGAATCTAAAAAGCGTGGATTGGGACAGGTTGTTCTCTGGCAAATATGTGATTGGTAGGTGGGAAGCCTTCAAAGGGGAAATTTTGAGAGTACAGTGTTTGTATGTTCCTGTCAGGATTAAAGGCAAATTGAATAGGAATAAGGAACCTTGGTTCTCAAGGGATATTGCAACTCTAATAAAGAAGAAAAGGGAGTTGTATGAAATTTATATGAAACAGGGAGTAAATCAGGTGCTTGAGGAGTATAAGAAGTGCAAGAAAATATTTAAGAAAGTAATCAGGAGGGCTAAAAGAAGACATGAGGTTGCCTTGGCAGTCAAAGTGAAGGATAATCCAAAGAGTTTATACAGGTATATTAAGAGCAAAAGGATTGTAAGGGATAAAATTGGTCCTCTTGAAGACCAGAGTGGTCGGTTATGTGCGGAACCAAAGGAAATGGGGGAGATCTTAAATAGGTTTCCTGCATCTGTATTTACTAAGGAAACTGGCATGAAGTCTTTGGAATTGAGGGAATCAAGTAGTGAGATCATGGAAACAGTACAGATTGAAAAGGAGGAGGTGCTTGCTGTCTTGAGGAAAATTAAAGTGGATAAATCCCCGGGACCTGACAGAGTGTTCCCTTGGACCTTGAAGGAGACTAGTGTTGAAATTGTGGGGGCCCTGGCAGAAATATTTAAAATGTCGCTGTCTACGGGTGAGGTGCCGGAGGATTGGAGAGTGGCTCATGTTGTTCCGTTGTTTAAGAAAGGATCGAAAAGTAATCCGCGAAATTATAGCTGGTGAGTTTAACGTCGGTAGTAGGTAAGTTATTGGAGGGAGTACTAAGAGACAAAATCTACAAGCATTTGGATAGACAGGGACTTAGTAGGGTGAGTCAACATGGCTTTGTGCGTGGTAGGTCATGTTTGACCAATCTATTGGAGTTTTTCGAGGAGGTTACCAGGAAAGTGGATGAAGGGAAGGCAGTGGATATTGTCTACATGGATTTCAGTAAGGCCTTTGACAAGGTCCCGCATGGGAGGTTAGTTAGGAAAATTCAGTCGCTAGGTATACATGGAGAGGTGGTAAATTGGATTAGACATTGGCTCAATGGAAGAAGCCAAAGAGTGGTGGTAGAGAATTGCTTCTCTGAGTGGAGGCCTGTGACTAGTGGTGTGCCACAGGGATCAGTGCTGGGTCCATTGTTATTTGTCATTTATATCAATGATCTGGATGATAATGTGGTAAATTGGATCAGCAAATTTGCTGATGATACAAAGATTAGAGGTGTAGTAGACAGTGAGGAAGGTTTTCAGAGCCTGCAGAGGGACTTGGAACAGCTGGAAAAATGGGCTGAAAAATGGCAGATGGAGTTCAATACAGACAAGTGTGAGGTATTGCACGTTGGAAGGACAAACCAAGGTCGAACATACAGGGTTAATGGTAAGGCACTGAGGAGTGCAGTGGAACAGAGGGATCTGGGAATACAGATACAAAATTCCCTAAAAGTGGCGTCACAAGTAGATCGGGTCGTAAAGAGAGCTTTTGGTACATTGGCCTTTATTAATCAAAGTATTGAGTATAAGAGCTGGAATGTTATGATGAGGTTGTATAAGACATTGGTGAGGCTGAATCTGGAGTATTGTGTTCAGTTTTGGTCACCAAATTACAGGAAGGATATTAATAAGGTTGAAAGAGTGCAGAGAAGGTTTACAAGGATGTTGCCAGGACTTGAGAAACTCAGTTACAGAGAAAGGTTGAATAGGTTAGGACTTTATTCCCTTTAGCGTAGAAGAATGAGGGGAGATTTGATAGAGGTATATAAAATTATGATGGGTATAGATAGAGTGAATGCAAGCAGGCTTTTTCCACTGAGGCAAGGGGAGAAAAAAACCAGAGGACATGGGTTAAGGGTGAGGGGGGAAAAGTTTAAAGGGAACATTAGGGGGGGCTTCTTCACACATGGAGTGGTGGGAGTATGGAATGAGCTGCCAGACGAGGTGGTAAATGTGGGTTCTTTTTTAACATTTAAGAATAAATTGGACAGATACATAGATGGGAAGTGTATGGAGGGATATGGTCCGTGTGAAGGTCATTGGGACTAGGCAGAAAATGGTTTGGCACAGCCAAGAAGGGCCAAAAGGCCTGTTTCTGTGCTGTAGTTTCTATGGTTTCTATGTGCCCGGATAATTATAGGGCGTGATTTACTACCGGAGCCACACCGCCCAGGCAACCTCCGACACTCTCGATTATCCCTAACGTCATCACGGGACAATTTACAATGACCAGCTAATCTAGCCAATGCGACTTTGTACCATGGGAGGAATCCGGAAGATCCGGAGGAATCCCACGCATTCCATGAGAAGGACATACAGAGACTCCTTACGCTGGAATTGAACTCCAAACCTCGGAACATTTCGAGCTATTATAGCATCGCGCTAACAACTACACTCCATGGCTCCCCAAAATAAATATAAGTATTTGTCAATAAACATATAAATGAATAAACAGGAATATAACTAACTTGAATAGGATAAGTTATCAACCCAGATAAGTGAGAGGTGTTTCATTCTGGTAGGTCAAATATGATGGCAGAATATAGCATTAATGGTAAGACTCTTGGCAGTGTGGAGGATCAGAGGGATCTTGGGGTCCAAGGCCATAGGACACTCAAGGCTGCTGCATAGGTTGACTCTGTGGTTAAGAAGGCATACGGTGTATTGGCCTTCATCAACCGTGGGATTGAGTTTAAGAGCTGAGAGGTAATGTTGCAGATATATAGAACTCTGGTCAGACCCCACCTTGGAGTACTGTGCTCAGTTCTGGTCGCCTCACTACAGGAAGGACGTGGAAACCATAGAAAGGGTGCAGAGGAGATTTACAAGGATGTTGCCTGGATTGGGGAGCATGCCAGGTTGAGTGAACTCGGCCTTTTCTCCTTGGAGCGACGGAGGATGAGAGGTGACCTGATAGAAGTGTATAAGATGAGAGGCATTGATCGTGTGGATAGTCAGAGGCTTTTTCCCAGGGCTGAAATGGCTAACACGAGAGGGCACAGTTTTAAGGTGCTTAGAAGTAGGTACAGAGGAGATGTCAGGGGTAAGTTTTTTACGCAGAGTGGTGAGTGCGTGGAATGGGTTGCCGGTGGCGATGGTGGAGGTGGAAATGATAGGATCTTCTATGAGACTCCTGGATAGATGTATGGAGCTTAGAAAAATAGAGGGCTATGGGTAAGCCTAGGTAGTTCTAAGGTAAAGACATGTTCGGCACAGGTTTGTGGGCCAAAGGGCCTGTATTGTGCTGTAGGTTTGCTATGTTTCTATGTTTCTCGGACTAGAATACAAAAGGAAGGATGTAATGGTGAAACTTTATAAAGCACTGGAGAGGCCTCACTTGTAGTATTGTGAGCAGGTTTGGGCCCTTTATCTTAGAAAGGACGTGCTGAAACTGGAGAGAGTCCAAAGGAGGTTTGCGAAAATGACTCCAGGGTTGAATAGCGTGTCGTACAACAAATGTGTGATGGCTTTGGGCCTGTATTCACTCGAATTCAGAAGAATGAGGGGAGACTTCACTGAAACCTATCGAATGGTGATAGAGTGGATATGGAGAGAATGTTCCTTATGGTGGAAGAGTCTAAGATCAGAGGACATGGCCTCAGAATAAAGAGTTGTCCTTGTAGAACGGAGATAAGGAACAATTTCTTTAGCCGGAGAGTGATGAATCTGTGGAATTCCTTGCCACAAGCAGCTGTGGAGGCCAAGTCTTTACGTACATTTAAGGCAGAGGTTGATAGATTCCTGATTGGTCAGGGCATGAAGGGTTATGGGGAGAAGGCAGGAGATTGGGGATGAGAGGAAAATTGGATCAGCCATGATGAAATGGTAGAGCAGACTTGATGGGCCAAATGGCCTAATTCTGCTCCAATATTTTATGGTCCTATGGTCTTATATATTTATTTATTTTATTTATTCATTCCCTATATTTGAGATATGTATATCAAAACATACAGTGAACATTTTTGTGTACGACAAACCAATCAAAAAGAATTGTGCTGATTTCTCAATGTACATAATTCTAATTAGGACATAAAGATCTCTAATAATTTTGAAAAAAAAAATCTATGTCACTTTTACCTGGATTAATAGCATCAAGCATTTCTCTCAAAGCTGTTCTAAGCAACAAGGGGTGATCGAATCTTCCAACCTGCAACACTTCATCTTCTGCATCCAATTTATATTCTTTGTTACTGAAGCTGTAAATATTAAACAGCTCGTTACAAAATGAATAACGATAAAATCCTGAATAATTTTATAAAACCTTGCCAAATTTCAGTGAAGAGCCTGTCCTACCTTTCATCCTGAATCGCTTCCCCCTGAAATAAATAAAACACAAATCTGAACTGATCACAACACTAACACCCCCGGCAATAATTGTTGTAGGTTGCTGAGGCTTACCAACTCTCCATGCTACAAGCATGCAACAATAAATAGCAGGGAGAATTAAAATGTCATGATCACTGAAAGGATGCAAATAATATGAAAGATTTGAAAACATGGGACCCATTTCCCTGCGTAAAATTTTCTCAATTTTTCTCAATTTTTTATTATGTTTTGTACAGTTTATCTTTGTTTGTTCATTAGAAATTGTTGGTTTCTGTTTATATATTGCTTTTCCAAAATTCTATTGTATTTCTTTATTTTCCTGTAAATGTCTAAGAAAACAAATCACAAGGTAAC
Source organism: Mobula birostris (assembly GCF_030028105.1). NCBI lineage: Eukaryota > Metazoa > Chordata > Chondrichthyes > Myliobatiformes > Myliobatidae > Mobula > Mobula birostris. The sequence goes on from NC_092374.1 coordinate 202,580,191, forward strand.
ATAAAACAGGAATTCTGCAGATGCTGTAAATTCAAGCAACACACATCAAAGTTGCTGGTGAACGCAGCAGGCCAGGCAGCATCTCTAGGAAGAGGTACAGTCGACGTTTCGGGCCGAGACCCTTCGTCAGGACTAACTGAAGGAAGAGCTAGTAAGAGATTTGAAAGTGGGAGGGAGGGGGAGATCCAAAATGATAGGAGAAGACAGGAGGGGGAGGGATGGAGCCAAGAGCTGGACAGGTGATTGGCAAAAGGGATATGAGAGGATCATGGGACAGGAGATCCGGGAAGAAAGACAAGGGGGGTGGGGGAACCAGAGGATGGGCAAGGGGTATATTCAGAGGGACAGAGGGAGAAAAAGGAGAGTGAGAGAAAGAATGTGTGTATAAAAACACGTAACAGATGGGGTACGAGGGGGAGGTGGTAACATACGCACTTTGATAATAACTCTGACATTGACTTTGAAGGAAGAACATCAGCGGAGAACAGATGGGTTGAATTTCGTGTCGGCGACCTAGAGCACTAAGTAATTCTATGCAGAATACACTTTAACCAAAACTATCAAAAGAGGCGATTGATGGAAACCGAATAATGATAACCAATCTATTGTAAGCGTCAAGTTCTGAAATTAAACGTTAGTTTCCCATCAGCGATGAGGTCCCTCTCACACCCATTACATCAGACATTTTTTAACATTTCAAAATATACTTCATTCAAAAATAAAATTATCTACAATAAACCATTCAATGACTCTCAATCCTTTACATATGTTTCCATTACGGTCTCTACATATCTATACTTTTGGCCACCCACGTGGCACACTGTTGGTTCACCTTCCCACACCATTGTTGAGGGGTATACTCCCCACCACCCGACCCTTCCCACTCTCATAGAAACCATAGAAACCATAGAAACTACAGCACAGAAACAGGCCTTTTGGCCCTTCTTGGCTGTGCCGAACCATTTTCTGCCTAGTCCCACTGACCTGCACATGGACCATATCCCTCCATACACCTCCCATCCATGTATCTGTCCAATTTATTCTTAAATATTAAAAAAGAACCCGCATTTACCACCTTGTCTGGCAGCTCATTCCATACTCCCACCACTCTCTGTGTGAAGAAGCCCCCCCAATGTTCCCTTTAAACTTTTCCCCCCTCACTCTTAACCCATGTCATCTGTTCTTTTTTTCTCCCCTTGCCTCAGTGGAAAAAGCCTGCTTGCATTCACTCTATCTATACCCATCATAATTTTATATACCTCTATCAAATCTCTCCTCATTCTTCTACGCTCCAGAGAATAAAGTCCTAACCTATTCAACCTTTCTCTGTAACTGAGTTTCTCAAGTCCTGGCAACATCCTTGTAAACCTTCTCTGCACTCTTTCAACCTTATTTATACTCACACTTGTCTGTATTAAACTCCATCTGCCATTTTTCAGCCCATTTTTCCAGCTGTTCCAAGTCCCTCTGCAGGCTCTGAAAACCTTCCTCACTGTCTACTACACCTCCAATCTCTGTATCATCAACAAACTTGCTGATCCAATTTACCACATTATCATCTAGATCATTGATATAGATGACAAATAACAATGGACCCAGCACTGATCCCTGTGGCACACCACTAGTCACAGGCCTCCACTCAGAGAAGCAATTCTCTACCACCACTCTCTGGCTTCTTCCATCGAGCCAATGTCTAATCCAATTAACCACATCTCCATGTATACCTAGCGACTGAATTTTCCTAACTAACCTCCCATGCGGTCCTTCCCCACCGGGCCCTTGCGGCGGCTGCACTAAGTTTCAGCGCGTCCCTCAGCACGTACTCCTGCAGCCGAGAATGTGCCAGTCGGAAGCATTCTCCCACGGACATCTCCATGTGTGGGTAGATCGTCAAGTTTCGGGCCAACCAAAGAGCGTCTTTCACCGAGTTGATGATCTGCCAGCAGCACCGGATGTTGGTCTCCGTGTGCGTCCCCGGGAACAGCTGGTAGATCAGAGAGTCCTCTGGTACGCAACTGCTGGGGATGAAACGTGACACTAGCCCTCCATCCTCCTCCACACCCTCTCTGTGAACTGACAGTGTGCAAAGAGGTGGGTCACAGACTCCTCCTCACTGCAGCCCGCCTGTGGGCAGTGGGGTGCGGATACGACGTTCCGGGCGCACAGGAGGGATCTGACTGGGAGGGCCCCTCTCACCTCCAGCTAGGCGAGGTCCTGGTGCCTGTTGGTGAGATCTGGCGATGAGGCATTTTGCCAGATGAGCTGGACAGTGTGCTCAGGGAACCACCCCACTGTGCCCATCACGTCCTTCTCCTGCAGTGCCTGCGAGACATTACATCAGACATGTGTTTTTCCAGGTGAGGCAGCACTTCATCTGTGAGTTTGTTGGAGTCGTCTATTCTGTCAGGTGTTCCCAATACGACCTCCTATACATTACTGAGACCCGTCGTAAATTGAGGGATCGCTTCGTCGAGCACCTCCTCTCCATTCGCAAAAAGCGGAACTTCCCGGTGGCCAAACTTTTAATTCCGATTCCCATTCGCGTTCCAACATGTCGGTCCATGGCCTTCTCTTCGGCCAAGAAGAGGCCAACCTCAGCGTGCAGGAGCAACACGTAATATTCCGTCTGGGTTGCCTCCAACCTGATGACATGAATATCAATTTCGCCTTCCAGTTTTAAAAAATCCCACCCCTCCCATCTTCTTCTATTCCCCACTCTGCCCCATTCTCATCTGTCTATCACCTCCCCCTGGGTCCCTTCCTCCTTCATTTTCTCCTATGGTCCACTCTCCTCTCCTATCAGATTCCTTCCTCTCCAGCCCTTTACCTTTCCAACGCACCTGACTTGACCTATCACCTTCTAGGTATCCTACATCCCATCTCCCTCCACCTTTTTATTCTGGCGTCTTCCACCTTCCTTTTTAGTCTGCAGGAAGGGTCTAGGCCTGAAACGTCGACCGTTTGTTCATTTCCGTAGATGCTGGAGAAAGGTGATTGCGTGCGCTCGGTCTCTCTCTCTCTCTCTCTCTCCCTCCCTCCCTCCCTCCCTCCCGGAGGAGAGTGCCTGCGTTCGCTCGGCCTCTCTCTCCCTTTCGCTCAATGCTACCACCTGCCGGAGTCCTGGGTCTTTGGCAAGGTTCAGTGGGCACGGTTTGTGGATTGGACCCTGTAGTTCACGTTCTGATGGTTTTTTTTCCTCGTTTTTGTTTGATCCTTTCTTGTTATTTTGTGCAATTTTGATCGGGGCGGGCTGACAGTCAACGAACAACACAGCGCTAGATTGCACTGAATGGAACTAAAACTGGACATTTCCTGTGCTGTTCGCTGTTATCTTGTGCCGTTTGCGTTGTGGGGGGGGGGGGGGAAGGGGCGATGGTGATGAATTTCTTTGAACGGGTTCCATCGTTTTCTTTGCTTCGTGACTGGCCGTGGGGAAGACGAATCTCAGGTGTGTACACTGCATATACACTTCGATGATAATTGTACTTTGAATCCTTGAGCCTGCCTGACCGACTGACTTCCTCTAGCGTTAACTACATGTTGATTTGGATTTCCAGCATCTGCAGACTTTCTCCTGTTTATGGTTTATATGTGTATTTGTATTTGGATATCAGGTCCAAGGAAATGGATAACATGCGATACAAATTACGCTCCTATGTCAGGATACTGTTCATCGACTATAGGTCAGCATTTAACACCATCATTCCCACGATCCTGATTGATAAGTTACAGAACCTGGGCCTCTGTACCTCCCTCTGCAACTGGATCCTCGACTTCCTAACCGGAAGACCACTATCTGTGCGGATTGGTGACAACATCTCCTCCTCACTGACGATCAACACTGGTGCAGCTCAGGGGGGTGTGCTTAGCCCACTGCTCTACTCTCTTTATACCCACGACGTTAGTGCGCATGCGCCGGTCGTGCACGCAACCTGTTACAGTTGCTCATTTAGTTTCTTACTTTTTAAACTTTTTAACTTAGGTTATTTGTTGTATTTTTTTCTCACGGTAACACGTTGAAGCTGCACCCTCTCTAACATGCTGGTGGAGAGAGTTTTACTTGTTTTTTTTTAGCACTGGAAATAGTTACATTCGGACACGTCTCGTTAGCGTGGCCGCAGGATGGCCGCATTGTTTATTCCAGGGACCAGCTAATTACGCTCATGCCGGCCGGTTTAGCGAACAGAGCAGCGGACATCCCGGCTGAAATCTGGAGGAAAACACACAGAGGATGCAGAGGGGGATCAAAAAGGCGAGGGAAGAGGACCAGGTCGAGACAACAGAGGCTTATGGAGAAGAGAAGTTGTAAGCCGTGTCTCCCCTCTCTCATCAGGGGAAATGTGAGCTCGCCGGGGAATAAAATGGACGAATTGACGACGCTTGTCAGGAGTCAGAGAACATTTCGGGAGAGCAATGTCATGTGTTTTACTGAAATGTGACTGCACGAGGACATACCCGATCAAAGCGTTTCCATAGAGGGCTTCCAGACCGTGCGAAATGACCGGAATTGCACTGAGAGCGTAAGCGTAAAGGGGGGGGGGGGGCTTGCGGTTCTGGTAAACAACAGATAGTGCAGTTCTGGGCATATTACGATCAAGGAACGTGTCTGTAGCCCGGATATTGAACTTTTTGCTGTTGGACTCCGACTATATTATTTGCCAAGGGAAATCTCGCATGCAATTGTTGTTGTTGTGTACATCCCTCCTTCTGCCAACCCGACGTCGGCGTGTAACATCATTTACACTGTCATAGCCAGATTACAAAACCCAGCACCCGAATGCCCTCATTACCATCTCGGGTGACTTCAAGCATGTTACCATGGCTAGAACACTGCCCAACTTCACGCAGTATGTGAGCTGTACAACCAGAGGGGAGAGGACTCTGGATTTGATGTACGCTAACGTTAAGGATGCATACAGCTCCACTCCCCTCCTCCCACTGGGAAGGTCAGATCACAACCTGGTGCATCTAAAACCCTGCTACGTGCCTCTGGTGAAGAGTAAACCTGCAACCTCGAGGACAGTGAGAAAATGGTTGGAGGAGGCTTATGAGGCGCTCCAGGGTTGTTTTGAGGTGACAGACTGGCAGGCACTCTGTGAGCCACATGGAGAGGATATTGATGGGCTCACAGAGTGCATCACTGATTACATCAACTTCTGTATGGACTGCAATGTTCCGACAAGAACTATCCTTTGTTATTAAAATAACAAGCCATGGGTAACAAAGGACATTAAGGACATCCTGAACGCTAAAAAGAGGGCGTTTAGAGATGGAAATAGGGAGGAGCTGAGGGCAATACAGAGGGACATGAAAGCCAGCATCAGGGAGGCTAAAGACAGGTACAGGAAGAAGCTTGAGTGGAAACTCGAGCAGAACAACATGAGAGAGGTCTTGGGGGGTGGGGGGGGGGGAATGAGTACCATCACTGGGTTCCAGCAAACTAGCAACAGAGGAGCTGAAGGCAGTGTGTAACCTGTTCTTTAACAGATTTGACATTGTGGCCCCTGCCCATCCCCCACATGAGCCATCTGTTGTTGACCCCGAACCAGCACATATTCCACTCTCCCCTCCTACCCCTCCTCACAGTCCCCCACCCTGCTCTCATAACCATACCCCTTCCCCACACAAAACCACCATGGTGGGCTTCAAGCTGAACAGGTGAGAAGACAGCTGAAACATCTCAACCCAAGCAAGGCTGCAGGACCAGATGGTGTCAGTACCAGGGTGCTCAAAGCCTGTGCCCCTCAGCTATGTGGAGTACTTTGCCATGTATTCAACCTGAGTCTAAGGCTCCGGAGGGTTCCTGAGCTGTGGAAGATGTCCTGTTTCGTCCCTGTGCCGAAGATCCGCACCCCAGCGGCCTTAATAACTACAGACCGGTGGCATTGACCTCCCACATCATGAAGACCCTGGAGAGACTTGTTCTGGAGCTGCTCCAGCCTATGGTCAGGCCACACTTAGATCCCCTCCAGTTCGCCTACCAGCCCCGACTAGGAGTTGAGGATGCCATCATCTACCTGCCTAACCGTGTCTATGCCCACCTGGACAAGCCAGCGAGCACTGTGAGGGTCTGTGAGCACTGTGAGAAGTGTTTTGACTTCTCCAGTGCATTCAACACCATCCACCCTACTCTGCTGGGGGAGAAGCTGACAGCGATGCAGGTGGATGCTTTCCTGGTGTCAGGGATTCTTGATTACTTGACTGGCAGACCACAGTACATGTGCTTGCAACACTATGTGTCCAACAGAGTGATCAGCAGCACTGGGGCTCCACAGGGGAATGTTTTGTCTCCCTTTCTCTTCACCACTTACACCTCGGACTTCAACTACTGCACAGAGTCTTGTCATCTTCAGAAGTTTTCTGATGACTCTGCCATAGTTGGATGCATCAGCAAGGGAGATGAGGCTGAGTACAGGTCTACAGTAGGAAACTTTGTCACATGGTGTGAGAAGAATTATCTGCAGCTTAATGTGAAAAAGACTAAGGAGCTGGTGGTAGACCTGAGGAGAGCTAAGGTACCAGTGACCCCTGTATCTATCCATGGGGTCAGTGTGGACATGGTGGAGGATTACAAATACCTGGGGATACGAATTGACTATAAACTGGACTGGTCAAAGAACACTGAGGCTGTCTACAAGAAAGGTCAGAGCCATCTCTACTTCCTGAGGAGACTGACGTCCTTTAACATCTGCCGGACGATGCTGAGGATGTTCTATGAGTCTGTGGTGGCCAGTGCTATCATGTTTGCTGTTGTGTGCTGGGGCAGCAGGCTGAGGGTAGCAGACTCCAACAGAATCAACAAACTCATTCGTAAGGCCAGTGATGTTGTGGGGATGGAACTGGACTCTCTGATGGTGGTGTCTGAAAAGAGGATGCTGTCCAAGTTGCATGTCATCTTGGACAATGTCTCCCATCCACTACATAATGTACTGGGTGGGCACAGGAGTACATTCAGCCAGAGACTCATTCCACCGAGATGCAACACAGAGCATCATAGGAAGTCATTCCTGCCTGTGGCCATCAAACTTTACAACTCCTCCTTAGGAGGGTTAGACACCCTGAGCCAATAGGCTGGTCCTTGACTTATTTCCTGACACAATTTACATATTACTATTTAACTATTTATGGTTTTATTATTATTTATTATTTATGGTGCAACTGTAACAAAAACCAATTTCCCCCGGGATCAATAAAGTATGACTATGACTATGACTATGACTATACTATGACTACGACTGTGCGGCTGGGCATAGCTCAAATACTATTTATAAATTTCCTGATGATACAACCTTGTTGTAGAATCTCAAATGGTGACGAGAAGGCATACAGGAGTGAGATATGCCAACTAGCGGAGTGGTGCCGCAGCAACAACCTGGCACTCAACGTCAGAAAGACGAAAGAGTTGATTGTGGGCTTCAGGAAGGGTAAGACGAGGGAACACACACCAATCGTCATAGAGGGATCAGAAGAGGAGAGAGTGAGCAGTTTCAAATTCCTGGGTGTCACGATCTCTGAGGACAAAACCTGGTCCCGACATATCGATGTAGTTATAAAGAAGGCAAGGCAGTGGTTATACTTTATTAGGAGTTTGAAGGGATCTGGCATGTCAACAAATACACTCAAAAACTTCTACAGATGTACCGTGGAGAGCATTCTGACAGGCTGCATCACTGTCTGGTGTGTGTGGTGGGGGGGGGGGGGTCGCTACTGCACGGGACCGAAAGAAGCTGCAGAGGGTTGTAAATTTAGTCGGCTCCATCTTGGGTACTCGTCTACAAAGTACTCGGGACATCTTTAAGGAGCGGTGTCTCAGAAAGGCAGCGTCCATTATGAATGCTTTTTCTCTCTGTTACCATCAAGCAGGAGGGACGGAAGCCAGAAAACACACACTGAACGATTTAGAAACAGCTTCTTCCCCTCTGCCATCTGATCGTGAATGGACACTAAACCCGTGAACATCCCTCATTGTTTTAATATACAATTATTTCTGTTATTTCTCTCTTCTATATTATGTATTGCATCGAACTGCTGCTGCTGTTAACAAATTCCAGGACGCATGCCGGGGATAATAAATCTGTTTCTGATTCTGATTCTCTCTGTTACAGGATTGTAACAGATGATTGCCGCGGCTGAGGACGGGAACATGAGGCATTACAAGGATTGTACTGATTTTGTGGGGGACAAGTTAGTTTGATCACAGTGGGAGAACCACTCCGAAACAGAAGAAACATTCGTCTCCTGTAGATCGGCTATAAGTTGATGGCAATACTGTGTCTTTCAAAACTGCCGTCTACTGCTTTGTAACTGCGTTTTCAATTAACTCGTCTGAAATATAATCCCTCACCTGGAGTAACACCACAGCGCCTTCTTGATCCAACTTTTTCTGATAGTTTGAGAGTTTCCGCTGTGCAGAAATTAAATCTTCTTGAATCACTCGAAGATTTTCCTCCATTCGGTTTAGAATCCTCTTCTCTTCTTCCCTGAGTTCTCTGAGTAAGCGCTGCTCTCTCTCAGCGAGAATCTGGTGCATTTTGGAGAATTCCGTTCTGAAGTGTGACTGCAGTAGGTATGACTGTTCCTGTCAAATGCATGGCGGGCATTAATTATTGCAAAACGATAACGGCAACAAATCGACACAAAGTCGCGGCTTTAGAAGAAGAACCCACCGTGAGTCCAGAAATCTTCTGTTTTTGAAGCTGTTCCTTTTCCTGGATCGCTGATATGCTTTTTGTAAGCGATGCCATCAAAGATTTCATCTGAGCCTAAGAATTGCGTTTGTAAATAGAAAGAAAATGTAAGAACTGGAAATGAATAATCGCATTATCAAATTATTTTTCTATTTACCTTGTAGACGTCGACAGCTTCTTTAATCGTCCGAAAGCGGTGCTCCCTGTGCTCCAGCGCAGCCGCACAGATCACACAGATCAGTTTCTTGTCGGTCTCACAAAACAGCTTCAGCTCTTCCTCATGTTCCTCGCAGTTAAGTTTACTTTCCTTCTCTCTCGGATTCAGACTTAGTTTTCGAGCTCTCTCGGCCAGTCTTGCTAGGGCGCGGTTGACCTTGAGGGTGCGGTCCGCCAAAACCTCTTTACATTCGGGGCAGGAGTTTCTCCCCGCGCTGGCCCAATACTGTGAGACGCAGGAGCGGCAGAAGATATGTTCACACTCCATTGACACCGGATCGATGAAGAAATCCAGGCAGATGGGACAGATCAGATCCTGAGTTAAACTCCAAACCTGCCGTTTTGAAGCCATGCTTATTCCCGAATCTTGCTGATCCAGTAGACTTTAACTGTGTCTCCCGACGGCCGTCACGCAGAACCAGGAAACAAACGCAGAGCATTCTGGAATTGTTACTCATCGAAACTGGGACGGCAGTGTTAAATCCATTAAATTACTTTACTGAGGGGGGCGCTGTTAAAATGAGTCTGCGAATGTATAAAAAAAATCGATGACGAAAGAAATTAGAAATTATCACAAAGTTTAAAGTAACTTTATTATAAAAGCAATCAATACTTCCAGAGCAACAATCCCTAAATTGCAGAACAGGATGATTTCGCAGATGGATTCGTGGCTCAGGAATTGGTGCGGGGGTGGGGGTGGGGGGGGAGGGGAGAACAGATTTCTAGACATTGGAATCTCTTCTGGGGATCCTATAATCTGTACAAAAGGGCCGGGCTACACCTGAACCCGAGGGGGAACCAATATCCTTGCCGACAGGTTTAACAGCTAGAGCTGTTGGGGAGGGTTTAAACCAACTTCTGGTTCTGCTTGGTACTGCGCAACTTGACAGAGGGGTGAGATCCGGAGTGATAGGGATGTTAGTAGGTAGGGTCAGGAAGGACAGGCAGATGATAGGGCAATTTCATTCCCGGAATCATCCTTCTGAACCTCATCCGGACACTCTCCAATGCCAGCAGAACTTCTCAGATGAGGAGCCAAAACTGTTCACAATACTCAAGGTGAGACCTCACCAGTGCCTTATAAAGCCTCAGCATCACATCCCCGCTCTTGTATTCTAGACTTATTGAAATTAATGCTAACATGATATTTGCCTTCCTCACCACCGACTCTACCTGCAAATTAACCTTAAGGGTGTTCTGCACAAGGACTCCCAAGTCCCTGAGCATCTCAGATTTTTAGATTTTCTCTCCATTTAGAACATAATCTGCATATTTATTTCTACTACCAAAGTGCATGACCATGCATATTCCAACCTTGTATTTCATTTGCCACTCTCTTCCTCATTCTCCTAATCTGTCTACATCCTTCTGCAGCCTGCCTGTTTCCTAAACACTACCTGCCCCTCCACCAATCTTCGTATCATCTGCAAACTTGGCAACAAGACCATCTATTCCATCATCTAAATTATTGATATACAGCATAAAGAGAAACAGTCCCAACGCCATTCCCTCAGAACACCACTAGTCACTGCAGCCAACCACTCACCGCTCCTGCCAATCAGTCAATGCTCTAACTATGCCAATAATTCTCCTGGAATACCACGGGCTCTTAAATTCTCCCTTGTGGCACCTTGTCAAAGGCCTTCTGAAAGTCCAGTATACAACATCCACTTCATCCCCTTTATCTATCCTACATGTAATCTCTTCAAAGAATTCTAACAGGTTCTTAAGGAGTGGAGTAACATTTGCAATTTTCCAATCCCTATGGCACCTATGGCCTACGGCCAGATTGGAGAACAGCTTCTTTCCAACTGTGATAAGACTGCTGAATGTATCCTGACCCGGATCTGGGCCGTACCCTCCAAATATCCGGACCTGCCTCTTGGTTTTTTTGCACTACCTTACTTTCCATTTTCCTATTTATGATTTATAATTTAAATTTTTAATATCTACCATTGATCTGTAATCCGGGGAGCGGGAAGCGCAGAATCAAATATCACTGTGATGATTGTACGTTCTAGTATCAATTGTTTGGTGACAATAAAGTGTAAGGTATAAAGTACCATGCCAGAGTCCAATGATTTTTGAAAGATCATTACTAATGCCTTCACAATCTCCACCACTATTTCTTTCAGAACCCTAGGGTATAGTTCATCTGCTCTGGGTGACTCTGGTCTTCCAACTTTTTGATTACCTGCTCCCTTGTAATAGTAACTGTACTCACTTCTCTTCCCTCACACCCCTCAACAGCTGGAACTGTGAAGACCGATGTAAATTGCTTATTTAGTTCATCTGCTATCTCTTTGCCCTCCGCTATTATTTCTCCCTCCTCATTTTCTAGAGGTCCTATATCCACTCTCATCTCTCTTATATTTTTTACATGCTGGAAAAAGCTTTTACTTTACAATATCACTTTTGTATACAGGTTGAGTCTGTGGTAAAGAAGGAACATGCAATGCTGTCATTTATTTCAAGGGGAATAGAATATAAAAGCAAGAAGATAATGCTGAGACTTTATAGACACTAGTCAGGCCACACCTGGAGTATTGTCAACAGTTTTGAGCCCCATTTCTCAGAAAGGATGTGTTGTCATTGGAAACAGTCCAGAGGAGGTTCATGCGGATGATTCCAGGAATGCTAGGGTTAACATATGATGAGTGTTTGAAAGCTTTGGGCCTGTACCCACTGGAATTTAGATGAATGCGGGGGCACGGTTGGGAACCTCATTGAAACCTACCAAATGTTGAAAGGACTAGATAGGGAGAATATGGAGAGGATGTTTCCTCTGGGGTATCAGGAACAAGCCTCAAAATTGAGGAGGCGACCCTTTAGAACAGAGGTAAGGAGGAATGTTCTTTAGCCAGAGAGTGGCAGAGAGTAGTAAATCTGTGCAATGGTCGTGGTGTAGGTCAAGTCTGTGGGTATATTTAAGACAGAAGTTGATAGCGTCCTGATCGGCCAGGGCATTAAAGGTTATGGCGAGAAGACAGGTGTATGGGGTTGAGTGGGATCCAGAATCAGCCATGATGGAGTGGTGGAGCAGACTCAATGGGCTGAATGGCCTAATTCTGCTCCTATGTCTTATGGACTCTTTTATCTTGTTCTTTCATGCTTGGGAAGATGTTGGAGTTGACTTCAGTGTACTTGGAGACCCACAAGAAAATCAGCCAAAGTCTGCATGGTTCCCTTAAAGGAAAATCTTGTCTGACAATCTGGTGGAATTTTTTGAAGAAATAACAAGCAGAGTAGTCTAAAGGGTATCAGTGGATGTTGTGTACTTAAATTTTCAGAAGGGTTTTTACAAGGTGCTGCACATGAGACTGCTGAAAAATAAGTATTAGTGGAAAGATAATAGCATGGATAGAGCATTGGCTGATTGACATGAAGCAAAGAGTGGGAATAAAAGCATCCTTTTTGGATTGGCTGCCGGTGACTATTTCTATTCTATAGGAGTCTGCTGGGACCGCTTCTTTTTATGTTGTCTGTCAGTGATTCGGATGATGAAATTGATGGCTTTGTGTCAAAGTTTGTGGACAATACGAAGACTGGTGGAGAGGCAGGTGGTACTGAGGAAGCAGAGACACTGCAGAAGGAATTAGACAGATTAGGAGAATGGGCAAAGAGGAGGAAGATGAAATACAGTGTCGGAACATATACGGTCATGCACATTGGTCGAAGTAATAAAAGAATTATCTCTTTTCTAGATGCTGAGTAAATGCAAAAATCCGAGGTGCAAAGGGATTTGGGAGTCATTGGCAGGATTCCTTAAAAGTTAATTTGCATGTTGAATTGGTGGTGAGGGAGGTAGATGTAATGTTAGCATTCATTTCAAGAGAAGTAAAGTATAAAAGCAAAGATGTAATGCTGAGTCTTGATAAGGCACTGATGAGTCATCACTTGGAGTATTGTGAGCAGTTTTGAGCCCATTTGAGAAGAGATGTGCTAGCATTGGTGAGGGATCAAAGGAGGTTGATGAAAATAACTCAGAATGAAGGCGTTTTCATATGAGCAGCGATTGAAGGCTTTGGGCCTTTACTCGCTGGAATTTAGAAGAACGAGGAGGATCTCATTGAAACCTATTGAATGCTGAAAGGCTTAGCTAGAGTGGATGTGAAGAGGATGTTTCCTTTGGTGGGGGAATCTAGGACCAGAGTGTAGAGCCTCAAAATAGAGGGACATCCATCTATAACAGAGACGAGGAGAGACTTCTTTAGCCCGTGGGTGGTGAATAGGTGGAATTTGATGCCACATGTGACTGTGGAGGCCAGGTCACCGGGTGCATTTCAGATGGAGGTTGGTATTTTCATGATGAGTCAGGTCATGAAAGATTACGGGGAGAATGCAGGAGAATGGGGTTGAGAAGGAAGTGATAAGCCATGATAAAATGGCAGGGCAGACTTGATAGGCTGAATGGCCTAATTCTGCTCCTTCGTCTTATAGTCTTCTACCCTAAACTACATATATAATCACCACATACAACTCTGAGATTTGTTTTCTTCCAGACATACTCAATAAGTCCAAGTAACATCACAGCTCCCTGTTCGGTGGTGGCGAGGGCTTTACACATGATGGACTGGGCAGTGATAAGGTGCATACAACAAATAAATACTGAGTGTGAAGGACAGGACTTGTTGATAATGTGGACATGTTGAAAATCAAAGTAAAATTATTATCAAAGTGCATGTATGTTACTATTTACAGTACAGTTTTGAGATTCATTTTCTTGCAGGTTTTTACAAGAAAATAAAGTATTAAAGAATTTATGAAAGACTATGCATAAAAAACACTGAACAGTAACCAAAGTGCAAAAGAAGATCAATTTCACAAATAAAAGAAATTCTATTGAGACCATGAGTTCTAAAGGGCTCTTGAAAGTGAGTTTCCAGAATCAGTTCAGTGTTGAGGTGAGTAAAGTTATCGACGCTGGTTCAGGAGCCTGACGGTTCAGGGGTAATAACCGTTCCTGAACCTGCTGGTGTGGGACCTGATGGTTGAGGGGTAATAACTGTTCCTGAACCTGCTGGTGTGGGACCTGATGGTTGAGGGGTAATAACTGTCCCTGAACCTGGTGGTGTGTAGCCTGACGGTTGAGCGGTAATAACTGTTTCTGAACCTGGTGGTGTGGGACCTGATGGTTGTAGGGTAATAACTGTTCTTAAAACCTGGTGGTGTGGGACCTGATGGTTGAGGGGTAATAACTGTTCCTGAACCTGCTGGTGTGGGACCTGATGGTTGAGGGGTAATAACTGTTCCTGAACCTAGTGGTGTGTAGCCTGACGGTTAAGTGGTAATAACTCTTTCTGAACCCGGTGGTGTGGGACCTGATGGTTGTAGGGTAATAACTGTTCTTAAAACCTGGTGGCGTGGGACCTGATGGTTGTAGGGGAATAACTGTTCCTGAAACTGCTGGTGTGGGACTTGTTGGCTGAGGGGTAATAACTTTCCCTGAACCTGGTGGTGTGGGAACTGATGGTTGAGGGGTAATAACTGATCCTGAACCTGGTGGTGTGGGACCTGATGGTTGAGGGGTAATAACTTTCCCTGAACCTGGTGGTGTGGGAACTGATGGTTGAGGGGTAATAACTGTTCCTGAACCTGGTGGTGTGGGACCTGATGGTTGAGGGGTAATAACTGTTCCTGAACCTGGTGGTGTGGGAACTGATGATTGAGGGGTAATAACTGATTCTGAACCTGGTGGTGTGGGACCTGATGGTTGAGGGGTAATAACTGTTCCTGAACCTGGTGGTGTGGGAACTGATGGTTGAGGGGTAATAACTGTTCCTGAACCTGGTGGTGTGGGGCCTAAAGCTCCTGTCACACTTTCTGAAGGCAGCAGCGGAAAGAGAACACAATGCAGTTGAGTATTTAATGATGGATGCTTCTTTCTTGTGGCTGTTCTCAATGGTGGGGAGGGCTTTACCTAGGATGGACTGGAAGTATCCATCACATTTTGTGCGTTTTTTCCACTCTGAGGCATTGGTGTTTCCATAACAGGTGTGGGTTATGGAATTGGGATGGTTTTTCATTAGCCTGAAGAAGCTCTAAATGTTTTTGTTAGCTCTCTGTTTTTAACTAAATCCATCATGAATTGAAGAATTAGAGAGGCTTTCTTAACTTAATGCAAAGATTTATGGAAAGCCTCTTTAAGTATCTTCTGTTGCTATTACCCAATCTTTGCCTGTAATATATCTTCCTCATCCATTTCAGCCAACTCTATGCTCACACAATTGTAACCTGTTCAATTTAAATTTGATACACTGGCTTCAGCCCCAGATACCTCACTCTCAAACTGAACTTGGCATTTAACCACGCTTCTTCATGTCGACTTGCCAGTGAAAGGGGGGAATTACAATGTTAAAAGTGAGACAAACATCAGCTGATGCTGGCAGATCTTCAGATCAGTGAAAGACGCTCTTTGGTCGGACGAAACTTGTTGGTCTTGCAAGCACACCGAGATATCTGTGGAGGAAAGCAGCTGACTGGCACATTGCAGACTGCGAGAATACATGCTGAGGGACACACTGAAGTTCAGTGGGGAAGGACCACAATGTAGGGTTCGTCTCCTACTGGAAGAGGGAGGGGCTGGGTGTGGGGAGAGGTAGCCCCCCAATTATTGTAGGAGTTAGTATACCACCCCAGGGTGGCACATGAGTGGCAGCAGGGCTGTTAAGTTGTATGAATGATGGTGGCATCTATTTGGGCACCCTGGTAGCGTAGCAGTTATCTCAGGATGTCAGAGTTTGGAGTTGAGCCCTGGCGTCCTCTGTAAGGAGACTGTACGTACACCCCATGGAATGCGTGAGTCTTCCCCTTGTGCTCTAGTTTCTTCCCGCAGTTCAACGCCGTACCAGATAGGTTAATTGTCCACTGTAAATTACTCTGTGATTAGGTTAGAGCTAAACGTGTTGTTGGGGGCTGGGATGCTGGGACGGTGCTGCTCAAAGGGCCCACCCCACTAAAACAAGAAGAGCTGTATGGAGATCATTGACCATGTACAGCCCTGTGAAGGACGAAAGGGCATTGAGTGCTTTAATCTTGTAAGTACTTTTATCATCAATAAAGTGTATTTTGTTCCAAAAAAAAAAAAAAGAGGAAAAATAGCCTTAGCTCTGTCAGCACATCGAGATGTCTGTGGAGGACTGCGGAACACCACAGGAGGACGTGCTGAGGGAGGCACTGAAGCTCGGAGCAGCCACCTCAAAGGCTCTGAGGGGGAGGCCACAGTGTACGGTTACACATAGAAAACCCAATGCGGACCCTTCAGCCCACGATGCTGTGCTGAAAAAAGTTCTTCCACTACAGAAGAGGGAGGGGCCAGCTTGGGACGGGAAGACCCCCCCCCAATTATTGACCACCTCAGGGGCCACATGAGTGGGAACAAAAAGACCTTTGTACACTCAGGCCATGCCTCCCAGAGACCTGGGCTATATTCTTTTTGGTGACTGTACACTTTTGCCAACATAACCATGTGTGCTGTGCTCTACAGGAACCTTGTTTTGTTTGACTGTGTTCGTGTGTCTGGTTGAATGACAATTAAACGTGAACTGGCGCTTGATCCTATTGGTTTGATGCAATTTAATATTAAAACATTGTCTACAAATGTAAGAATGAGAAGTTTATTTACACAGTTTATTCTGGATTAAGAAATCAAGTAATTCAATTGTATTATCAAAATTAGATAGATTAACCAATAACATTTTTTTTGTGAACAGGCCGCCTCTCACAGCATCCCACGAGTCCCGCGTCCTCACGTTTCACCTCCAACTCTTTCCTCTCATTCTCATAGGCATCGACTCCCAACTGACCTGCTTAGCACACACCTGTGGGCAGTTTACAGTGGTCAAAGCTAACAGTAAAGTGCTGGGTCCTGCCAGACAGATTCAAGCTATATGAATAGAAATCAAAAAAAAAAAAAAATCGCTAGGCCAACGTGGTATGGAAATAGAAAATGGAAAGTGCTGCAACAATTAACTAGGTCAGGTAGCATCTGTGGAAATCTGCATCATCTGCCAGCAGGGAGGAGGTACAGGAGCCTGAAGACACACACTCAACACCTTAGCAACAGCTTTGGACCCTCTGCCATCACAACCATAAAGGTGGTGACAAGGGGGCGTACAGGAGTGAGATACGCCAACTGGTGGAATGGTGCCTCAGCAACAACCTGGCAGTAAGGGGAAAGAGCTGACTGTGGACTTCAGGAAGGGTAAAATGAAGGAATACCTACCAATTCTCATAGAGGGATCAGAACTGGAGAGAATGAGCAGTTTCAAGTTCCTGGGTGTCAAGATCTCTGAGGATTTAACCTGGTCCCAACATATTGATGTAGTCATAAAGAAGGCAAGACAGCGGCTATACTTCATTAGGGGTTTGAAGAGATTTGGCATGTCAACCAATACACACAAAAACTTCTATAGTCGTACCATGGAGAGCATTCTGACAGGCTGCATCACTGTCTGGTACAGAGGGGCTATTGCACAGGACCGGAGGAAGATGCAGAAGGTTATAATTCTAGTCAGCTCTGCTTGGGTATGAGCTTACAAGGTACCTAGGACATCTTCAAGGAACAGTGTCTCAGAAAGGCAGTGCCCATTATTAAGGACCTCCAGCACCCAGGGCATGCCCTTTTCTCACTGTTACCATCAGGTAGGTGGTACAGAAGCCTGAAGGCACACACTCAGCGATTCAGGAACAGCTTCTTTCACTCTGCCATCCGATTCCTAAATGGACATTGAAGCTTTGGACACTACCTCGCTTTTTAAAATATACATTATTTCTGTTTTTGCACATTTTTAAAAATCTCTTCAATATATGTAATTGATTTACTTGTTTATTATTATGTTTTATTTTATTTATTATTTTTTTCTCTCTCTGCTAGATTATGTATTGCATTGAACTGTTGCTGCTAAGTTAACAAATTTCACGTCACATGCCAGTGATAAAAAACCTGATTCTGATTCTGTACTGCTGCTACAAAACAGCAAACTTCATGATGTATGTTAGTGATGATAAACTTGGCTCTGATATCTCAGATCGGATGGGTTAGAGGCCATTAAAAACAAACTGAATTTGGCGTGGACCAGTGAGCCAAAGGAGCTGTTTTCAGGGGACCCCAGGTGGCCACAGGGAAAATGTACAACCTCCCTGCAGTCAGTACAGTCCTGATGACGGGTGTTGGCCCGAAACATTGACACTTTATTCCTCACCGACCCCCGCCACAGGTGCTGCCTGACCTGCAAGGTTCCTCCAGCATTTTGTGTGCCTTGCTGCCGAATATGTTTAATTTCAGATTTTCAACCAGCTGGTTTCATCCAAAGTCCAGAAGAAAGGATAAAGTTTCTCCGTGAATTTATTCCCGGTGAAGATGTGCAGATGGGACTTGGAGTCCAAGTTGTAAAATGAAACTGTCCCGGACTCGTAGTTGAGATAAACTCCCACCTTCCCGGGGATGGGACCGGCTGGGAGAGTGGTTGGGGGGGAGGTGAGAACACCGAGTCCATCACCCGTTCTCTGGATGATCCAGAATCCATTCTCTGGCGTCATGTCAACCCGTTTCTTCCTCTCCACAGACTCTTTGACAACTCCCAGACCCCAGCCCTGATTCCCCGTCACATCTACCTCCCAGTAATTTCCCCCTGATGTGAATCCCTCTGATCCCAGCACACATGGCCAGACCGTGAACCTCTTCCAAGTGTCAGGGACTCTCTTTTGTTTCCTGGTCCACCTCACACCCTTCAAGTCATTAGACACCTCGAGTAGCCTATTGGCTGTTTCCAAGTCAAGGGCCACAGCAACTGCGGGAAGAAGCAGAGAATTAGACAGTCTTTGGTTGGGTGGTTTGGGGGGTTGCTGAAGGGAGTCCCCTGGTCCATAGGTCAATGCCTCCCAAGCATCGGTCAGTAAATTGGCCGGGAGACAAGCAAATCAATGGTACCCACACTCATGTCAAAGTCAAAGTCATGTCAATGTATGTATAGTATGTCATCATTTCCTTGCAGGCATTTACAGTAAAATAAAGAAATACAATAGAATTTCTGAGAAACTATACATTAACAAAGACTAGCATGCAAGCAATGTGCAAAAGAATACATATATGCATACATATGTACATATTCATATATATGCACACAGTATATAATTACATACCAGGAGCATGATGGCTTTGGATAATACCTGTCCTTGAACCTGGCTGTGGGCGACATAAGGCTTCTGTACCTGCTGCCCACAGTCTCTAACTATGTTGCAGTGAAGAAGCAGACTCCTAGACGAATGCACAATCGTCACATCTGCTATGAATTAACAGTCATGACAGTGAGTAAGATCATTTGAGTATCTAGGATAATACTATGGCCATATAGTCAAAGGTATGTTTGTTACCTCAAATAAACTGAGCCATTATCGGGGGAAGGAGCCACTCAATTAAGAAACACGCGAAACACTGGAGGATCTCGGCAGGTCAGACAGCATCTTTGGTGGGGAGGTTTCGGGCTGAGACTCTTCATCAGGTCCGGAAGGGAAGCGGGAGGAAGACAGCAAAAGAAGGTGGGGGAGGATGGGGAGCTCAAGCTGGAAGGTGATGGGTAAAGCCAGGTGGGGCAGGGAGAGGGAAAGGTGGAGGTGGGATGATGTGAGGCGAGTCTGGGAGAGCAAGTGATTGAAGAGGCAGAGAGGAGCAACAAAGCACAGGC